>NC_090053.1:19296873-19385129 GCF_038355195.1 Osmerus mordax
GAGAGAAAGAGAGAGGGATGGATGGACGGGGCACCGTTTCCTTAAAATAGAAAATAAACCGTCTCCCGCAGAGAGAAGAGAGGAGAGGAGTGGAGGAGGAGATGAGGGAGACGTCGAGGAGAGGCGGGGAGGTAAAGAGGAGAGCGGAGGAGAAGAGAGGGTCTGTCTGTCTGGGCCTGTAGGTGGCTGGTTAATAATGCAGAACGAGCAGACATGGGAGGAATGCAGGGGTACTGACAATGCACCTCAACACCGTCAAGAGAGAGAGAGAGAGAGAGGTGTCTTTCTACCTGCCTGTCTGCCAGCCGGCCTGTCTGCCTAAGTACGTCTGGACCATTTGTCTGTGTGCGACTGTGTGTGTCTGCGTGTGTATGTGCATGATGGAGAGTGTATGTGTAGCAGCCATGCAGGTGAGGGTATTACTGGGTCCTGTGGAGGAGGATGATGAAGTTAGCGAGGGGTTTGCTGGCGCCACAGAGCCCCTGGTCATCCTCTGCTCACCATCTGGTGGCACTCTGTTAGTGGGTACCAAAAGGAGGACTAACAGCCTTATCTGGAATAAAATGACATGCCTTTATTCTTGACAAATGACCTCTGCTTTTCACGAATCCCTTTCCCACAAAACATCATCCATTTTGGTTCCGTCTGTGACAAATGAAATTGCGTTCATTTGGATTAAGCGCGCTGAAACGGTTCAATTCCTAGGGCTCCGTGTAGCCTCAAGCTCCACCATCTCCCCACCCTCCCCCGAGCCCCACGCTGGGGGCCCCACACCCAGAGCCCCACACCCAGAGCCCCACACCCAGAGCCCCACACCCCGAGCCCCACGCTGGGGGCCCCACACCCAGAGCCCCACACCCAGAGCCCCACACCCAGAGCCCCACACCCAGAGCCCCACACCCAGAGCCCCACGCTGGGGGCCCCACACCCAGAGCCCCACACCCAGAGCCCCACACCCAGAGCCCCACACCCAGAGCCCCACGCTGGGGGCCCCACACCCAGAGCCCCACACCCAGAGCCCCACACCCAGAGCCCCACACCCAGAGCCCCACCCTGGAGTAATGGATAGACAGCACGGCTGGACTGACAATTGAAAGTCAATTTTACGAGCTCTAAACTTGAATCCAGTTAATGGTAACGTCAATAGACATGCGAGCAGCCAGACAGGAGTCAGTTGTTACAGGAGAGGTAGCCACTGCTGTTGACTGGCTGACTGAAGGATCGAATGACTTGAACGGGTGAATGACTGATTGGCTGACGGGCTGGCAGGGTGACTGACTAACTGCTCTGTGTGGATGCTCTTTCCAATTTCTTTCTACACAACACGGAGCGGGTGTTAAGGTGACCAACAGAAACCACAGCTGGACCTCGAAGTCGTCCAGAATATACTGTGACATTGTATATCCACGCACGCACGCACACACACACACACACACCGTAGGACTTTGCTGACCGCCTGGACATGACTGGTGTTCGTGTCAGGTTTCTCAGGGTATCTTTCCTCCTCCCTGCTCTGCTCTCCTGTTGCCTCCACAAATAGAAGCCTTCTCAAGTGTCTCTCTCTCCCAGTCTCAGGTGGCACTCGACAGGCTGAGAGTTTAAAGACCGAGACCCATGAACTCCACTTCTCCACTCTTAACCCTTGTGCTGCCTTCGGGTCACATGACCCAAAGGTTCATGACGAACCATCGTTGTGTTTACCCAATTTTACCCAATATAAAAACAAATAAAAATAATTTTCTTTTAACCTTCGCAATGTGGGGGGTCTGAGACAGCCCAACGGTTAAAAGAAAATGCTTCACTTTGTTTTTGTATGTGGTAAAGTTGGCGCAATACGACGGTGGGTCACAATGACTGATGGGTCAGAATGACCCGAAGATAACACAAGGGTTAAGTTCATCCTTATTTTGTTTGCACCCCCCTCCCCCCCCCCTCTTTTCATTATGAAGCGTTGGTTCTACTGCTCTCAAGGTCAAACCGTGAGCCAGTCAGAGGCGGCTGGGTCGCCCTGCGTCCACTTCGCTCTTCCATTAATCTCATTAGGGCTGCTGCAGTCACTAAACTCCTGAACGAACTCGACGAAGGAGGAGGCGATCCGGACACGCCTGGCTGGGTCCTCACTTTGTCTCGGCCACAATCACAAGAATCCCGAACGCCTTCCACGGTTACCTTGCAGCACGAACAACCCTGCAAACCCATCCTCGCCTCCCCCTCCTGATCTCGTCATTGAGGGGTTGGGGGTGGAGGGGTTGGGAGGGGGGGGGGGGAGTGATCTCAGGTCTCTGAAGAGCCCAGGACACTGATGACCAATATCAGTGATGGTGATGTAGGTGTCGTCATCCCAAACGTCCCTTGTTTGTGTGAACACGGGGCGCGCGGGGGGGGGCTAGTGTTGGGGGATTGCAGCCCCCCACACACACATGAATAGCGCTCATTATAATGATCTGGGGGCAGAGAGAGGACACAGGAGTCAGCCACTACACAATGGAGGTCCTCTCGTCTGTTTAACCACCTGATTAGATCTGCTTCCATTTCAATATGAACGAGGGAAGGAGAGAAAGAGAATCCAGAATAGGGAAATTAGAATTGATTAAAATGTTACCAAAAACACACACAATAGCCTGGCCTGATCTCAGCAGGGAACTGTTTGGAAATGACCTCAATCTAATTCAGGGCTAATTGTTCAGGGGAGGCAGGACAGGGGGTGGTGCTGGGGGGTGGGGTGGGTGTCGCGACGACCAGAGAGTCTGTCTTCAGTCTTTCTCCGTGTCTCTCCCACTCGTTCTCTCTCTCTCTCTCCCTCTGTCCCTCTCTCTCCCACTTGTTCTCTCTCTCTCTCTCCCTCTCTCTCTCCTGCCCTTTTGTATCTCGGGGCAGCAGATGTTGCTAGGTGTTCTGTCAGAGTAACCTCCGTGTATGTTTGTCCTGGCAGAGAGAGACAGCTGGTTAGGATGCCCTCTCAGCCTGGTCTTACGTCCTTAAGACCGGAGAGAGGGAATGAGCGAGGGAGGATGGAGGCGGGCAGGGGGGGAGGAGGAAAGGGAAGGGAATAGAAGAGGAAAAGAGAGGAAGAGAGGCAGGGCAGGGAAGGAGAGGAGAGGAGGGGGGAAAGGAGAGGCAGGGAAGGAGAGGAGGGGAGGGGGGAAAGGAGAGGCAGGGAAGGAGAGGAGGGGAGGGGGGAAAGGAGAGGCAGGGAAGGAGAGGAGGGGATGATTTGATGGGCCAGCTGAAAAAGAGGGGAGGCAGGGAACAGCACAGTACTGTCACGCTACGCATGATGAACCTAGAGACAAAGAACACTCTTCATCACAAGGCAGCATACTGAACAGAGGTCATCTGCTAGTCCTTGAGTCTTTATACAGGAGGGTGAAACCATCAATGAGATGGTGAGAATAAAAGAGAAAGTGTGAAAGACGGAGAGATAGAGAGAAAGCTACTGCTAGAGGAGAGTGAGTTATAGGGAGAGAGATAGAGAAAGAGATAGAGAGAGACAGACTGAGGACCTCTTTACTGCTAGTCCATCCCAGCAGCCAATTCCATCCATCCTTCCCTTTGTCCTGTCTGCGTTCTTCCTGACCGGTTGTTCATTACTTATCAGTTTACTTCCATCCCTTCATCTGCACTGCCGCCTAGGGAATCCACTCTCCGTAACACGACACCTACAGATAAACACACAACCATCTCCGGGGCGGAACGACTTTCCACGTGTGACGCTTGACGGCGGCTGGTTAACGGCCACATACATCCCCCAGAGGAGCTGGAGATGACGTTCCTCCTCCTGGAGCTTCCTGCGTATGTGCTGAGCGGACAGAGAGCACGCCTGGGTTAGGGTGGTGATGGATGGATAGGGGGTGCGGAGGGCTGAGGAGAAGGATGGGGGGGGAAGATGGGTGGATGAAGGGAGGAGTGGGCGGGTGGATGGTTGATGGGGTGGAGGCAGGGAGGGAGGGAGGGAGGGAGGGAGGGAGGGAGGGAGGGAGGGAGGGAGGGAGGGAGGGAGGGAGGGAGGGAGGGAGGGAGGGAGGGAGGGAGGGAGGGAGGGGAAAAGTGGAGGCTGGATGGATGGATGAAGAGTTGAAGAGGTGAAGAGATGAAAAGTGAGGGCAGGAGACATGTGACCTCAGGCTTAGTCCAGAAGACCATGGCGATGGTTCTCCCTGCATGAGGAGGCTGGGTTTGCCTAAACAGTTCGCCTGGGTCCAACACACCATGCTAATACTTTGAGCGCTTCTTGGCTTCCTTTTCGCTGGGTCCGTCAAATCAAGCGCACCGCCATTACTATTTCTACACACAAAAACATTCAACTCAGGTGTGGTAAACAGAACACTAGTTATATAATGCATATTCTACATCATGAACCATCCTCTTATGTGAATGTCCCTGAATGTAGAAGCTAAGAGGCTGTTTCAGTGGTCTATATTTAGCAGAGTTCAGCTGTTGCCCTGCCCTGCCAGCCCCTATATGTTTGTCCATAGTTACAGTATCTGCTGTTATTAAAGAGAACCATGACGTCCTCTACCAGTCCTCTCCATCCTATGCCTGCCCGTACTGCCTGCTGATCCTGGGTCAGAAGCCAGATGAGGCCATCCATCATGCGACCGCTCTGCCTGGTTTGACCGCCTGCTTGGCTGCCTGACTGGATGGATGGAGGAGGAGGAGTTACCCTATGGGAAGGCTGCACCTGCCTGGATGACTGAAGACTGATTGCACTGCCTGGTTTGAATGCCTGACCCTGGGATAGATGGCTGGCTGGATGCTTGTGGATTTTTTGTTCTCTTCATGGTTGTGAAGGGGATTAGACAGATATCTGGTCGGTCAATCTGGCTCTGGATGGATTAACTTCCTATTGGAGCACTGCCAGCCATGAACCAACTTGGTCCACCACACACACACACACACACACACTCACACACACACACACACACACACACACACACACACTCACACACACACACACACACACACACACCATTCCTGTCAGGTCCAGTGGAAGATGATAGCAAAGATTCTGCTGAGTCCCCAGAGATCATGTGAACAAAATTAGTGAGGCTGGACTACAGCACCTCATACATAATCTACACACACCTCTCCCAGCTCTGAATATTTCACATTCACCCGTACACACACATGCACACGCACCTTAGCAGATTCTGAATATTTCATCCTCCTGGCTAATACAGTCAGCATTAGCATCCACTAGAGCGACTCCATGCTGCATCAGCCATATGTGATGACAATCTTCATCATGTCTCCTCATCCTCGCCCCTCGCATCATCCACATTTAGGATGGTAGGGAGAGGAGGATGATGATGACTGGGAGAACAGGAGTGCAAAACAAGTAGGGGAGGAAAGGCCTACAGATGGAAAGGCTGATCTTTGATAATCGTGTGTTTTGTGTGAAGCTTTGTGTGTTTTATTAAAATATAGAATGTTGTGGCATTCTGAACTTTGAACTCTTCTTCACCACACCCTCATTGGGTGTGCTTTGCCTTCGGCAAGGGCACAACCTTTGTTCTCTCACATATATATTATTATTTTTATTTCTTTTGGCCCCCCTAAAACTCAGTCAATATTTGGCCTACATACACAACCTAGGTGTCAAAAGTTTCGTCTTGGTAGCCATTGAGTTGCTTCTATTGGGATTTACGTTCCGTTGCATGGTTTAGGCTCAAGTTAAGTTTTTGTGGCGAAAAGTGAAGCTAACGGTGTCTAATTTGCTAGCCACAGTCACTGAAATTATCATTACCTGTGGTTTCAATCCAGTGTATCACTGCAACGCTGTAGCCTACGCGAGACACTACAAAAAAACATCTACACAGCTGTTTAGGAAGTCAAACTGCGACAGAACATGTTCGGCACTCCCCTTACTTAAATCAAAAGTCTATCTAACTACTAACCTGAACTTCATTGCCACAGCCTAAACTTTGTCAATCTGTTCATGAAAATAATTAATTTCAGCCTAAACCGTACAACGGAACGTTAAATCCAATTCAACCAACGCAATCGCTACCAAGACGAACACAGCAGTAGTCTAGTACTGTACCGTAGTAGTACAATTTACCGGGGCAGCTTCTCCACACAGGGCTATATCGCACTTTGCGTTGTTACTGACAATGATCGCTACCAGCGAGCTTTTTATGAATGAGCGATTTTCCACTAAATAAATGTCAAGCTTATTTACGTTTTGGGGGGCATATTTTCAGTTAGCAGATGGTACTGTTTGAATCGCGATTCCATCTTCTACCTGCCGGTAACGTCGTAGAATAATCTTCAAAGGGGGTTCTTTGTTAATGACTGAATGCAACGAGTAGGCTAAATGCTTGAAAATATCACGAGAAGGGAAAAACTTAAAAGGACGTTTAAGTCATAGAGATTAGGTCAATTTTTACACCGGTCTGCCAAATGTATTCGTTTTGATTTAACGATGAGGCTGCCTCTTGCAGGGGAAATGAGAAGACATCTATTTCATTCTACACTTCACTCGTATTTTCAGTTGTAAATGAGCAGCAAAAAAAATATGCTTTTAAATCTATGTAATCTTTATAAATAATAAGTATGCATTTTTATATAACATATACAGAAATATCAGTTGTAAAAATGTCATTCAAAAACGGACCCCTGTGCAACCGACGCAAGCAAGCACACCCTACAATTTCCCCAGAAATTGTACCCTCTTTAGTTTAACTTATAAGCAAAACTCAAATGCTCGTCTTGGGGTTGACATTTCCAAACTTTATTGTTGGTTTGATAGAACATGGTAAAAATCTTTGGTTCAGTTGGATAAGGAAACAAGTTTTACCCAAGGAGTAACTTTGGCACACTTTTAAAAGCACTCAACATATCAATTATTCACAAAGGTAAACTTGGCTTTTCAACACATTTCTGAAAGGTGAACATTCATTATGGTGCTTGTAAAGTCGTCTCATTTTGTTGTGTGGACTGGCTGAAAGAGAACCGACGTCCTCACGAAGAGAACCATCGAAGACGTTCCTTGCATTCTAACAGCAGGGGCGGGGCAAAGACGTCTCCACACACTCTCTCTCTCACACACACACACACACACAGCCAAAGTGAGCAGCTAGACTGCAGCGAAGGGGATCGTTGTGATAAGCGTCCAAAGATAAGCAGCTACAGCGGAGGAGCCTGAGGAACATTCTAGCGACAGTACGGAGGCGTGATGAATGTCCCGTGTGTCTCAGTGGGTTGTTCTCATTATAGTACAGTTCATCGTGTTGGAAAGGTGGAGAAGGTAATCTCAACAAAGGAACTCCACAAAACCAAACCACAGGACAAGAAGACGACAGGCCAGTAGTTCAACAAAACAACAAGACAACAGAAGAATGAACCAGACAACAGGAACAGCAGAGGTGTACATCCTGGAGCTGAGAGTTAGGCTGACTGACGGAACACTACAGCCCCCTGGCTAAACACTTCTGAATATAGCTGCATGAGATAATCCACACTTCTACACCTCTACGTTCACACACACACACACACAAACACACACACATACTGTCATATACAAAGACTGGCACACACTCGACCACATTCACACATTACACACACATTCACACATTCATTACACGCACATTCTAACACACACACAAACTATACACACAGTGACACACTTACACCCACAGAAACAGACACTTACCCCACCTCCAACTTACATCCAATCAGAGCCAGCAACTGGCTGCCATCTTGAAAGGTGGTCAAATGTAACAGCTTGGAGTGTATGATGGTGGGCAGTGGAGCAACCACACTTAATGAAGCAGGGAGCACTGGATAATAAACCTGGTGTGTTACACACACACACACACATACACACACACTAAATGAGCCTTGGAGAACGACCAACCTATTCTAGATAGGTCCATGTCCCAATGTTCCCTCTGTATCAGTGGCCAACCATCTTTGAGTCATTACTGCAGAGAAGGCCATTTGGCACAGTAGAAAGGTACTGTCCCCACAGTGTGTTTGTCTTTATCTAACCTTGTCACATCTGCGGTCTGGAGTGGCTGTTTGGGAAAACCCTTTGGAGAGAGTCGGTAAGTAAAACAATCATTTAAACAGCCTGGGATGTGAACGCATTGAAACGAGTACAGCAAACAGTCTGTAAGGGAGCCAGGCAGTAAGGCTGCCCTCTCATCTCCAGGAGTGACACCAGACCCACTGGATAACGGGATAGAGCTGTGATGGGGGGCTGAGAAAGAAAGAGAGAGGAAGTGAGGGAGACAGAGTGAGAGACAGAGAAAGAGAGAGAGCGCGAGAGAAATAGTGAGAGAGTGAGAGAGAGAGATAGTGTGTGTGTGAGAGAGAGAAAAGAGAGAGATAAGAGAGAGAGAAATGTGACACTTGGTTCAGCTGATATACTGCTGTGTGTATACCGCCTGGCCTTGCCCTGCAGTGGAGTGGCACAGATGATGCCCATGGCTGAAATCAATTTCCAATTTCTGCTGTAAGCAGCGCTTACAAACACACAACTACACACACACACTCACACGCGCTCGCAGTGCACACACAAACAGAAGGACACAACTCCCCTTGCCCGCAACACACAAACACACTGTGACACATTTTTATTCCTGGTGCATGTCGATATTTCATGTTAAAAACACACTGAGGTGTGGAGCGAAGCAGCCATTAGTCAAGCTGCTGGTACGAGCTGCTATTAAAAGGTGCTCTTAGAGTTGATGGTACTGGTGCCTGACTGAGTTATGATGCACACACACATCTCTGTGCCCGTCACACACACGCTCTCCTTCCCCTCTGCCTGCTCTAACTAGTCCTATCAAAACAGCCCATGAAGACCAAAACATAGATGAGAACAGAACACACACATCTACACGTCTGGAATCTTCCATCTTATAAAAAAAAACATATATGCGGGGACAGGTTAGGCACATGGTAGGTTCATTCGGGATCGAGAGAACAGACAGTTGACTGGTTCAGTATCTTCAGCGTGAGCCTGGGCCGCCCCAGCCGTCGACCCCCAGCCCCCAGGCCTGGTTCTGGTAACCCGGGGACTCACCATCCCTTGTGTTGGCAGTGTGATGTCCGGGATGTCCGTTGGCTTGGCAACTGTCGTCGTGTTCAGCCCGACTTGGCGCGCGGCTCCTGCCCGTAGTAGACGACCTGGAGGAGGATGGACACGTCCATCAGGATCTGGACGGCGCCGCACACCCCAAACTGGACCGGGCTCTCGTTCACCACGAAGTAGCTGGTCTTGAAGACATCTCCGGCAGCCCACAGAAGCACCATGTTCACACTGGGGGAGAAAGGGGGGGAGAGAGAACTTGATAAATTGCACTCCAGTAAACTGAAGCATGAATTGAATTCCTTCATGAAGCGTGGGTGCTCTTTCCTCTCATCTCCACTTTCCTTCCCTCCTCTCATCCTGACCCCTCCTCCACCTTCCCCTCCTCTCCTCCACCTTCCCCTCCTCTCATCCTCCCTCTCCTCCACCTTCCCCTCCTCTCATCCTCCCTTCCTCCACCTTCCCCTCCTCTCATCCTCCCTCTCCTCCACCTTCCCCTCCTCTCATTCACCCTCTCCTCCACCTTCCCCTCCTCTCATCCACCTTCCCCTCCTCTCATCCACCCTCTCCTCCACCTTCCCCTCCTCTCATCCACCCTCTCCTCCACCTTCCCCTCCTTTCATCCACCTTCCCCTCCTCTCATCCACTCTCTCCTCCACCTTCCCCTCCTCTCATCCTCCCTCTCCTCCCATCCACCTTCCCCTCCTCTCATCCTCCCTCTCCTCCACCTTCCCCTCCTCTCATCCTCCCTCTCCTCCACCTTCCCCTCCTCTCATCCACCTTCCCCTCCTCTCATCCACCCTCTCCTCCACCTTCCCCTCCTCTCATCCTCCCTCTCCTCCACCTTCCCCTCCTCTCATCCTCCCTTCCTCCACCTTCCCCTCCTCTCCTCCTCCCTCTCCTCCACCTTCCCCTCCTCTCCTCCACCTTCCCCTCCTCTCATCCACCCTCTCCTCCACCTTCCTCTCCTCCACCTTCCCCTCCTCTCATCCTCCCTCTTCTCCACCCTACCCACCTCTTGCCTCCCCCCTTTCCAGTCATTCTGTTCCTATAGCTCTTCATGCAGACTGGGTTTATGTATGTTATCTAGGCAGAGCTGAGAGGAGAGGAGGCATCAGTCACCTGTCAACAGTGAGGGGAGAGAGAGAGAGAGAGAGAGGGAGAGAGAGAGAGAGAGAGAGGTAAGGTAAGGTCAGTGATGATGAGGTCTGGGAATAAACCTGTCTAAAGCGAGGGGGGGGGGGCATGAGGGTCTATAACAGACGGCCTCTCCTTCAGCTCTCCTTGCACACCTGCAGCCCCCCCCCCCTCCTCCCACCACCACCACACTGGAGCGGTCCACTATCTCTGAGGAACAGAGAGCAGCCCCTCCACAGAGCCCCCTGGGGGCAGACAGGGGACAAGCTACGCTCTCTCTCTCTCTCGCTCTCCATTAAACACTCCTCTCCTTGACTCTCTCTCTATCTCTCTCGCTCTCCATTAACCCCTCCTCTCCTTGACTCTCTCTCTATCTCTCTCGCTCTCCATTAAACACTCCTCTCCTTGACTCTCTCTCTATCTCTCTCGCTCTCCATTAACCCCTCCTCTCCTTGACTCTCTCTCTCTCTCTCTCTCTCTCAAACACTCCACTTCCTCTCCTCTCCGATGCACTTCTCAAAGGTGTCTTTTTTCCCGATGGCGACCCCACGCTTCCCTATCCTCGCAGATGTCCTCTGCCCCTCTGCTAATGTCTGTGCTCCAGAGACTGCCAGCATCATTAGCCAGGATGAATCATTAACAAGCTCATTAGGGGCGGGGCGGGGCGGGGCACCTACTCACGAGCAGACAGATCAGCAAGGCACACTGTGGTGACCCAACACCACTTAGAGGTCATTCATCATCAGCTTACACACGCACACACATAACATACAAATACACACACATACACACACACACACAGAAACACATGCTGCTTGTTTGGTCTGCACTGTTGGCAGACAGCCCCACAGAGAAGTACACAAATACAGCATACAGACACACACACACAATAGTTCTCAAACAGCTCTCTCCTGCAATTTCTAACATCCTCTCTGTCTGTCTGTCACGCACGCACACACGCACACACGCACACACACACACACACACACACTTAGACAGTCATGTCACTCGTCGTGGATCGACAGGAGATGAATGAAATACTGAGTAAACAATTGAGCCGGGCCAGGGAGCCCCTACTGGGAGCAACCGTCATTATAGTATTGATCAGAACTGCTGGCCACCTTCTGCCTGCCATCTCTCTCTTTCTCTCACTTTCACTCTCTTTTTCCACCTCTCTCAATTCATCCCTGTGTCTCTCCCTCCCTCCCCCCTCTCTCGATCCTCCTCTTTCTCTCTCTCTCTCTCTTTCTTTCTGTCTTTCTTTCTTTCTCCCCATTCTCCATCTCTCTCTCTCCATCTCTCGTTCTATCTGAAGTGCTCTGCTTGGAGCCGACCCCGTCCTATATTGATCCTCCTAACCTGACACCTTCATCAGGACTAAGTGGAGAGGATGGCGGGATGGAGGGATGAAGAGAGAGAGAGTGATGAGATTTCTCCTCAGACACCTATGTCTAATCCTCTTCGTCGCAAAACTGCGTATTCCCTACACGCACACATATGCGCACGCACACACACTACCGATTTCCACACACACCTCACCATTACATTTACCTTTACATTTGACATTTACATTTATGCATTTAGCAGACGCTCACCAGAGACTGAGTAGAATGCTGGCTTAGAAAGAGGGTGAATGAAGAGATAAATCGATCAATAACTGGTGGGATGGATGGACAAAAATGGAGAGAGGGATGAGGGAGTCATGTGAGAGTAGTAATTGTAGTTTGTATTGAGCAAGAGCTGGAGAGAGACAGAAAGAGAGAGAGAGAGAGAGTGAGAGAGGCTTATCTTCGAAAACGGACTGAAGGAAACATGCACGTGATTAACCGTCAGAAAAACACAAATGATCTTTCCCAAATGAAGGGAAGGCAGGAAGGAGAGGCGGTGGAGAAGCTAGTTTCCGAACCTACCTCTCCTTTCCTCTCTTCTCTCACCCCTCTTTTCTCCACACCTCCCCACTTCTCTCCTCTCCCCCACACTTCCCCCCTCTCTTCTCCTCTCCGACTGGTGTGAGTAATTCAGTGGTTTTCCCAACTCAGCAGTACAGCCTTACCATGCTTCTCTTACTCAATCACGGGCCCCATTGTGATCAATTACTCTTCAGCAGTTCACCTTTCTCTCCCTCGCTCTCCTTCCACTCTCTCTCCCCTGCTCTTCTCTCTTTCTCTCCCTCCCTCTCCTTCCACTCTCTCTCCCCTGCTCTTCTCTCTTTCCCTTCCCTCGCTCTCCTTCCACTCTCTCTCCCCCGCTTTTCTCTCTTTCCCTTCCCTCGCTCTCCTTCCACTCTCTCTCCCCCGCTCTTCTCTCTTTCCCTTCCCTCGCTCTCCTTCCACTCTTTCTCCCCCGCTCTTCTCTCTTTCCCTTCCCTCGCTCTCCTTCCACTCTCTCTCCCCCGCTCTACTCTCTTTCCCTTCCCTCGCTCTCCTTCCACTCTCTCTCCCCCGCTCTTCTCTCTTTCTCTCCCTCGCTCTCCTTCCACTCTCTCTCCCCCGCTCTTCTCTCTTTCCCTTCCCTCGCTCTCCTTCCACTCTCTCTCCCCCGCTCTTCTCTCTTTCCCTTCCCTCGCTCTCCTTCCACTCTCTCTCCCCCGCTCTTCTCTCTTTCCCTTCCCTCGCTCTCCTTCCACTCTCTCTCCCCCGCTCTTCTCTCTTTCCCTTCCCTCGCTCTCCTTCCACTCTCTCTCCCCCGCTCTTCTCTCTTTCCCTTCCCTCGCTCTCTTTCCCTCTCAAACCCAAGTGTGCAGCCTCGCCACGTGTATCAAACCTCACAGACACTCACTGCACGAGCCACCTCTCCAACAGTTTAACACGCACACGCACACAAACATGTACATTTACGTCATTCTTATATTCCCAAGGGTCTATGCTATTAGTCCTGAGCTGGGGTTTTTTTCCAGCAAAACAATGCACACACTAACACACACGCATGCACTCAAGCAGTCCCTCGTGAGCTAGGCTGCTTTCCAATGCCGAGGTGAGTGTTCCTGCTGTGTGGCGCCTCCCAGCCCAGGGAGACGGTGTCCCTGCAGGGTCACACAGCCCCGGTTCACAGGTCACCACAGACAGCACTCACAACACCTCATGTCCTCACTACGTGTCCCAGAAGACCACAGTGTGGACGGGCTGCGAGGTCACTGTGTTCCGTCCTTGTGTCCTTAATGGCTGCCTTTGGGAGCCGGCTGGCAGCAGAAACAGTGCCACACCTCGGACTCTAGCGCCGATGGGAAGTCGTTTTCAGTCTCTTTCGCACACACACACACACACACACACACACACACAGGTCTGGCCAGGTGACCTGAGTGAGTAATCGCTCCGGTTCTTTCTGTAAGCAAGGGAAGCGTTCACTTCTCCCAGCATTCCCCGGAGGAATCTTGGCGCTAAGCAACAGAAGCTTCACCAGCCTCAAGATCGAGGCCATGATGACGGTCTCACCAATCCTCCCCACGTGTATGTGGGTTTGACCGTGCTTGTTTTGTGTCTGCGTTTGTATGTGAGTTTGTATATACTGTATGCGTTTTTGTACTGTGTGTGTACAAACTTCGATCTATACGTAATTTAGATCCCCCCCCCCCCCGCCCCTGATTCAGTCCCTCTCTCCCCACCTCACTGACTCCTTCACTTTCTCACTCACTGCTTGGATCGATATAGAAAAGAGCAGACACATCTGTTGATTACCCATGAGACTTTGCAAATTTTGCAGAAATTGCTCAGACAAAGGCAAATGAACCTTGAATATTATTCAACCTAGACTCACTCACTCGCTCAATCCCTAACCCACTGACTCCCTCCCTTCCTCTCTCACGATCTTTCGTTCATCAAGAGTTTCTGGAGAGTTCCTCTACAGGAAGCTTTCACAGTTACAGTAAACCTCCCTGTGTAAGTTTCAAGCAGATACGCTGTAATGGGGCTCTGGGGGATTTGGTCAACAACGTAAAACAACAACACACATCCTCATGACTGAGTCCACAGCGGGATGTGCAGACGGAGCAACGGGGGGGAGGGGGGGGCTGTATGTAAAGTGCGTGAGAGCTAAGCGTGTGTGTGGGGACACGAGGTGTGTGTGTTTTGCGCGTGTGTGCATCCCACGGACCTCATCCCGCGCGTGGAGCGGTTGCGGAGGTTCTGCAGCAGCTGTGGTAGGCCCAGCATGGCCTCGAACAGCAGAGCCAGGGAACCCAGACCCTCCACGAACACCACCCAGTCCAGCAGCACCAGCGTGACCAGGGCACACACCACCGTGAAGGCCAGGCAGAACAGCAGGTAGTCCTCGAACCCGGACCAGCTCCAAAAGTACCGGAAGTCCAGATCTGGGACACATGAGGAAGGAGGGGGGGGGGGGGGTATAGATTAGGAAAACGTATATAATATAGGGAAAAGGGAGTGAGTGACAGGGGACAGAGAAAGAGGAGGACAGACAGATGGATAGATAGGGACAGGGAGGAAGTCGGAAAGACGAGAGGAAGAGAAAAGAAATGAGAGAGAAAAAGGGCAGGAGTGTGTGTGTGTGTGTGTCGATTTAATTAGAGGATGCATGGAAATTCAGCAAGCAGAGAGAGAAGGCCAGATCAATATAGTGGAGCTGGACAGCCTTCCCTGACTGGGAGGGAGGAGAACAGAGATGGATGACTACACTACTGTTTTTACATTCTTTCACACTTAGAGAGTGCTGGTACACACACACACACTCAGAGAGAGCCTGCACACACACACACACAGAAAGAGCCTGCACACACACACAGAAAGAGCTTGCACACACACACACACACACTCACACACAGAGAGAGCCTGCAAACACACACAGACCCAGAAAGAGCCTGCACACACACACACACACACACACACACACACACAGAGCCTGCACACACACGCACGCACACAGAGAGAGCCTGCAGACACACACTTGGCCACTCTCAAAAAAGCCGGTGCACACACACACACTCAATGAGTGCCTGCACACACATATACTCAGAGAACTCCTGCAGGGCTTCCCCCCACCCCCCCCCACCCCCACCCCCCCCATCACATTGGAGCAGTGTGACACCGGCTGGCTAACCAGCTCACTATGAACTGAGAACACTCTGACTGACAATGCAGAGCTGAGAGAGGAAAGAGACACCCTCCTCAAAACGTTCTACTAAAGGATCGGCCCGGCGTTCCACGTTCCCTCATTAGGTTCTGGGTTCCATTGACTGAGCATCCCACCTGTCTAGAGGAACCGTGAAACTGCAGAACATACCTAGGGAATGCGCCATGTGACACACACACCTCCAAACACACACACACACCTCCTGGGTCCTGTCACGCCGCCAAGCGCACTGCACTCTGGGACAGGTAAAGTGAGACGTCGCCTGGGGAGCGTGTGGTTTGATCATGATGAATGACTTTATTACAGGCAGGTAGTGTGCAACACACGTGCACACACACACATACAACAATCTCTCTCTCTGTCTCTCTCTCTCTCTCTCTCTTTGTCTCTCTCTCTCGTACACAGAAGAGAGTGACAACACAATGGCAATCTCTCTGTCTAACACACACACACACACAGACATCCACTGCCTGTCCTTGTGGAGCAGACTGTGTCCCCAGTGCCAGTGCGGTGGGTCTCTGAGCATGAATAATGTGTATCTGTACAGACGCTGACACTGATAGAAGCAGCACAGAGGCCTGGCTCTCTCTAATACACACACACACACACACACACAGACCCTATTCACTAAACCTCTCTGCGGGACCTCATCTTTAACCTGCAAATAAAAGCTGATTCATCCCCCCCCCCCACACACACACACCCTTACTCCTCCACCCCCCCCCCACACACACACACCCTTACTCCTCCACCCCCCCCCCACACACACACACCCTTACTCCTCCACCCCCCCCCCACACACACACACCCTTACTCCTCCACCCCCCCCCCCACACACACACACCCTTACTCCTCCACCCCCCCCACACACACACACCCTTACTTCTCCACCCCCCCATACACACACACACCCTTACTCCTCTCATTCTTTTTTTCCTTTCTATTCTTTTGGTTGCAAACGTAGAGGCAGCATTTGGTGGAAGAGGCAGGATAGCAGGTACTGTACAGGTACTGTAGAGACAGCATGAAGAGGTAGAGGCAGCATTTAGAAGTAGAGTTCGAGTCAGAATGGAGAGGTTTAAATTAAGGGCAGCTTTTAGAGGCAGAGACAGCAAATAGAGGCAGATGTAACATATAGAGGCAGAGGCAGCATTTAGAATCAAGGGCAGCCTACGGAGGCAGAAGCCACACATAGCGGCAAGGGCAGCATGTAGGAACAGAGGTACCATATAGAGGCAGAGGTGGCATATAGAGGCAGAGGTCGAGGCAGCATAAAGAGATAAAGCTGCTCTCCACACACTCAGAATACAAACCTGCTGACAGCAGCATCGCTGCTGCGAGGACTGCTACGTGGAGCGGGCCCCAATATCACCCCCCTCCCTACCCCTCTTTCTCTTCTACAAATCCCTCTCTCGATTGCTCTCCAAGCACCCTCCTCTCCTTTATTAACTGCTGTCCTTTTATCAGTATATCCTCCTTGAGCGCGTCTTAATGAAGCAGCAACATTGACATGCAACGGAACACACCCGTAAATAGCTCTCTCTCTCTCTCTCTCTCTCTCTCTCTCTCTCTCTCTCATCCTGTCTGTTCCTGTCCTTTCTGTCTCCCCTCCCTCCTGTTCCCTTCCTCCCCTCACGCTTCACCTCCAAGGGCGTGCGTGAAGCCCTCTTTGACTGCTTGCATAAAAAAGGCACATGCAGATCACATTTGATTTGATCTAATTGACTTCTCCTCCACGTCCAGCGTCCCTTTCTCGTCCTCACTCCCTCGTTCTCTCCCACTCCCTCCCTCCCTCTTTCTCTCGCGCTCGTTTCTGTGTCTCCTTGTGCTGGCTGGCCTGCAGTGTGGTGTGTACTGGGAGGAGAGGAGAAGGTGCCGTTCTTACATTTTTTTCTTTTCTTTCCTCACAGATGAACCCCTCCTAGCACTAAAACACAGACCAGCCACCTCGGAGCAGTCAGTCAATGAAATGTCTCCTGTTTATGTGTGTGTTTGTCCTCGGGCAAAATGAATAATGTCAATCGACTTCTTCTTTCTGCTTTTCGAGGGAAATTAACCCGAACTGGTTTTGTCACACAGCGAGAGGCAAACAAAGAGGTGGACAGACTGAGAAACAGACAGACAGACTGACAGACAGACTCGGGGTCCACCACAGTCAGGATAATACCTATCAGTTGAGACCACAGTATGCCAAACCCCAATTACCCCTGCCTAAAACACACCCACACACACATATACATACATACATACACACACACATATACATACACAGATCTATAGTCTGTCCACAAATTCTCGGTGTGTGGTTGGTTGGATGTGAAATTCTAAATCAGAACCCCTTCTTTCATTCTAAAGGGCATATGAACGGTCCAAAACTGGGGATGGAAAAATATTTGTTCCAAACCATTGGGCTTCATATAATCTGCCACAGCAGTGTCTCTGGTGTCCAGTTCTGGTTACTGCAGTGTGTGTGTGAGTGTGTGTGTGTGTGTGTGTGTGTGTGTGTGTGTGTGTGTGTATTTGTGTGAGTGTGTGTGTGCTGCAAGGGAAGGTTTCTGTGTTTTGAAAACACATGTTCTAATGAAGCTGCACAGAGATTCTACCCAGTCTCTTTCTTCCCTTCTCTAGCTCGCTATTTTTAAATAATACAGCAGTAGCAGAAAGTGTCCACTCATCACATAGTCTCTGACCTCTCATGCAATGTCTTTGCCCCCCTCCCAACTCTCTCTCTCACACATGCAAAGGTGGAGCCTGCTCTCATGCCCATAGCTCTGTGCCGGTCGGCATTGTCCCAGGGCTGTGGCAGAGAGGAAGAGCTTCATTATACAAAGCAAATATGAGCAGCCCTGATTCAATTACAGCCGTAACACTGGTAAGAAGAAGAGGGGAGGGGAGAGAAGCCAATCTGTGAAGCCTGACAGAACCAAAAAGTACCCCATCCTAAATAAAACATTGCTATACCAGCCCAAAGGCCTATGCAGTTCGAACCTAATTGTGCTATTCTAAAGAGAATGTGAAAGAGAAAGCAGCAGAAAGATATTGTGGCAAACCCTACGGTTTAAGACCCATGAGATTAGTCAGTTAGTCTCTCCTTCCCTCTCTCCTTCTTTATCTCTGTTTATCTGAAAGTATCATTGTGATGCAACTTCCCAGCAACAGCAGAAGCATTTTTCAGACTCCTACATCACTGAGTTCTGGTCACTGAGCCTGAGGCTCCTACTGTATAGAGGGAGACAAACACACACACTGAAACACACACACACATATATACACACACCCACACAGGCACGTGTATGCACATACACTCACACCTACACAGGCACACGCTCTAAGCACAGACACATACAGGGATGCGCACTGAGACACACACACACACACACAGACACCTGCCCTGTGAGAATAGCAGACAGTGGTGGAACCAGGTCAGTGGACATCCAAATAATGACTTTTAATTAGTTTAAATTAGACTCCATGTGGTCATTAGAGAAGGTCAGCGTGCTATGATGTAATCTGACCCTGGATGTGTGTGTGTGTGTGTGTGTACAAGTTGCCCTGCAGACTGAGAACTGTCTGGGTGGTCATTTCACACTCCAGCTACTCCATTGTGACTGATAAATGGCTCAACTTACCCTGACTGATACACACACATGGTCGTCTACCTTATTATCTATTATTTACACCTAATTTATCTCTTCTCGGAAAGCCTTCTGTTGATGTCTGTGTGTGTGAGAGGGTGTGTGTGTGTGAGGGTGTGTGGGTGGGTGTGTGTGTGGGTGTGTGTGTGGGTGTGTGAGTGTGTGTACAGTATGTGCGTCCAGGCATGTGTGCTTCCCCCCCCATGCTAAACAGATCCCCAGACTCCGGCCCTTATAAGGGTGCAGTGTTTGTGTCTCTGTGTCTCCATTCCAATATGTGGAATGTGCTCCTTCAAATATGAGGCGAAAACGAACCATTTTCGAAGACTTGAATATGGGTGTACTTCCACGTAACCTACGCAACTCACTGAGTCTTGTATTTATCATTATCAATTCGCTCTTTTTAGATTCAACGTTTTGATAGCTAGCTAACCCACGTGACCAATTACTCACTGGCTAAATTAGGTACAGGTTTGTCAGTTAGGTATGCTTTAGTTCCTGTTGAAGTCTGAAAACAATTCCGGTTTGATTTACAAACTGCATGTCTCTGAGGTCACCTGAACACAAATGTAACCTATTTTTGACTATTCAGCTTGTGCTTGACATGGAATATACTAAGGAGATACAAGTAGAAGCAATAATTAACTGGGTGCTGAGAAGTCCTAAAATTGGAACAAAGTGGCAAAAGCTCATGCACCAATTATTATGCTCAACAGAAGAATGGTAGGACAGATTTAAAAGACGACTGTGGAATAATTTGTCTCCGGAGGCATTTCAGGCCTTAATGAAGATGTTGCAGAGGCACTATGGGAGGTGGACATCTGCGTGGGTATTTGTCCAGGTTTGTGTGTGTGTAGAAGCTTTTGTGTGTGTGATAATTCGCATATTGACTGGGCCCTGCTTGTCGCTTTGTCACCCTGTCTTATCTAGACCTGCTATGGGCTTCAGCTGTTCCCCTGATCACAATCACACAAGATCACCTTCACTCAGATTAAACTGTGTGTGTGTGTGGGTTTGGTGACTGCCCCGCCCTCCTCCTGCAGTACTGTGTGGGGTTGTTGTCACAGTAACGCTAATTCTCCCTCCACTCTGCCTTCTCCTCATCCAAGGTCACCCAGCACTGAGCTCCACTACTCTGGCCTGGTCTGGTATCTGCTTCTCTGGTCTGGTTCATTCTGCTGACTGGAGCATCAGATATCCTAATGTTACACTGCCTGTTCCCTATTACTCGTCTCCCTAAACCACTCAGCAAGTTCTTTCCATTAGCCAATCAATCAGCTCCTTGTCTAAACCAGCTAGCCAGCTTGCTGGTGGAGTCTTGCTGGAGGAAAATATGGGCACGTAGAAGGACAATGCTAATAAAGCAGTTTTAACTTCACTTCCCTCAACTTAATGGTAACTACATTTTTGGAATATAGTTTCTCAGCAGCCTTGGAGGGAGGGTAGAAAGAGAGAGAGAGAGAGAGAGAGAGAGAGGGTTGGAGGGAAAGAAAGGGACACGAAACAGAGACGACAGGGGGGATGGAGAGAAACAAAGACGCGGGGAGAGAGAAGGAAAAGGGAGAGAACTGAACAAAGCAGCTTTTAAAACAGTTACATAAAGCTGAATAAGCTTCAAAGTGTAATCAAGGACACAGCATCACAGAGACAGAAAGCGAGAGAGACTGCAGCAAAGTCAGGGATTCCCTAAGCAGAGGTCTGGTTTCCAGCCAGACAGCCAACCAGCCAGCCAGGCAATGTGCCACACTTAGGTACAGTAAAGTACTGTATTGGGACTCTGGGCTCATCTCTGCCAGATCCTGGCACACTCCCCCCTGTGTCATTCACAGTGCTGCAGAGCCCCCCACCACCACCACCACCACCCCCCCCCCCCTGCCACCACCACCCCCTGCCCCCAACCGGGCCTTGCTCTCATCTCCATGCTGCATTAAAAGGAGTTGCACCATTCCGACACACTGACAATAGGTGAGTTCTTTCATGTGAGGAGCCAGGTTTGAAGGTGCCTAGTTCAGTGCATTCCACATTCCCTCTTTGTCAGCCAACGGAATACATTATCCTTCCTCCGATGATCTGGGAGCGTTTGGAATCCCGGCGTTCTGGGAGGAGGACAGAAGTGCCTCCCAGCTTGCTTCAGTCAGGTTGGAGGTCAGACCAATGATGTGGTGTAAGGGATCAGTAGTGCCAATAAAGCTAATTATATATATGCTATGTCAGGTTCAAGGGGCCAAATACACACATACTGGTCAGGTCACAGTCAGCAAGCCAGGGAGTTAATGCAGGAGCTAATCAATGAGAAGATAGAGACTAGGTCTCCAGCTCGGTCACAACGCTTCACCATTAAACTGCCACGGCAGCGAAGTCAGCAGGAGGCATTCGTATCAGACCTCAACTGTCCGGAGAACAGGAGGAGTAGAAGTAAGAGATGGCAAGAGGGGGAGAGACGAGGTCAGGAACGTGGATGAGGAGAGATGGGAGGAGAGCAGAGCACAGCTGATGAGAGGAGAGCTGGGGGACACCAGGTGCCTTTGGGGAACACCCAGAGTGCATTGCACACGATGGAAAATGTGGCGGAGCATCCGCCAGCCATGTATGACTCAGCAGTTAAGCTCCTGAGGCTAGGGGCAGACCAACAACAACAGCCAACCCCATGCCCCCTGTAAACACACACACACACACACACTTTCTTTCCAGCTCTGGCTCAGGCTTCCTTCTCTGTCCGAGTACCAAGAGAGAAGGGCCAGAGATGGTTGTCTGCCTTTCACGCTGAAGCTTGTAAAGCAGGAAACACTTTCTTCGCTGTTTGATGGCTCCAGTTACTAATGGACCTTGAGGGTCTAGGGTTAGAACTCCAGTCACTCCTGCTGTGTGAGAGACAGATGGGGGGGGGGCTAGAAAGATATAGAGGTACTCTACAGAGGAGAGTGGGACAGACTGACACAAGCAGAACACCAGGATCAAAGATGAAACTATGAATAGTTTAGACGTTTTCGTCTACAAATAACCCTGAGTTTTGAGACCTGTGAGCTGGGCCTCAGCTTGGAAGGTTTCTTTGGCTGAGGAGAGCCTCGGACTAGGAGGAGTAGAGGCTGGAGGAGCCTCGTATAAGGAGGTTTAGAGGCTGGAGGAGCCTCGGACTAGAGGAGTAGAGGCTGGAGGAGCCTCTTATAAGGAGGTTTAGAGGCTGGAGGAGCTTTGGACTAGGAGGTGTAGAGGCTGGAGGAGCCTCATATAAGGAGGTGTAGAGGCTGAAGGAGCCTCGGACTAGGAGGTTTAGAGGCTGAAGGAGCCTCGGACTAGGAGTTTTAGAGGCTGAAGGAGCCTCGGACTAGGAGGTTTAGAGGCTGAAGGAGCCTCGTATAAGGAGGTGTAGAGGCTGGAGGAGCCTCGGACTAGGAGGAGTAGAGGCTGAAGGAGCCTCGGACTAGGAGGTTTAGAGGCTGGAGGAGCCTCGGACTAGGAGGTTTAGAGCCTGGAGGAGCCTCGGACTAGGAGGTTTAGAGGCTGGAGGAGCCTCGGACTAGGAGGTTTAGAGGCTGGAGGAGCCTCGGACTAGGAGGTTTAGAGGCTGAAGGAGCCTCGGACTAGGAGGTTTAGAGGCTGGAGGAGCCTCGGACTAGGATGTTTAGAGGCTGAAGGAGCCTCGGACTAGGAGGTTTAGAGGCTGGAGGAGCCTCGGACTAGGAGGTTTAGAGGCTGAAGGAGCCTCGGACTAGGAGGTTTAGAGGCTGGAGGAGCCTCGGACTAGGAGGTTTAGAGGCTGGAGGAGCCTCGGACTAGGAGGTTTAGAGGCTGAAGGAGCCTCGGACTAGGAGGTTTAGAGGCTGGAGGAGCCTCGGACTAGGAGGTTTAGAGGCTGGAGGAGCCTCGGACTAGGAGGTTTAGAGGCAACTGTCACAGCAGAGACAGTCTGACTGACAAGGAGAGACACTCGCTGTGGAGGTGACATCATCCCAGTCCTGTTCCATAACAACATGTATTTCCCCAGACAGGCATGAATACAGAAATAGAACCCCTACTACTGTCTGAGTCAGGTTGATACTCTCTCTCACAGGAACACGCATGGACTCTGACACATACACACAAACACACACACTCACAGATACTGAGACACACACTACTTCCTCTCCTCTCCTGTTTCAGTACATTTCCATATTTTGCTTCTGCAGTGCACAGGCCATCGCTGCTTGACATTTGACTTGCTAATTTAATTCCTGCTAGCTTGCTTTTTAATTACACACGCAGACACACACACGTGCACATACACACACATACCTGGATATGCAAATGAGATGCAGTAATAAAGTGTGTATGAGAGTGAGGACACTGATACACACACATGCTCGTATACCTTATTAAATCGCTGTTATACTCCCTCCACCATGGAACTCTGAGTGTTAGGACCATCATGCACTGCAGCATTGTGTCTCTCTATCTCTCTCTCTCTCTCTCACACACACACACACACACACACACACACACACAAAACAACCTGGCAAACAAGACAACATTAGTGTCCATAACAGTCCTATAATTGTACTACTATTGTCCTAATAGTATTGTCCTACTATCACTGTCCTAAAATCCTTTGATGTGACTGACAGGTGCAGGGGTCAGAGCTGACCACTAGAGAGAGCTGTAGGTCTTACAGATAGAGTAGAGTATGAGACCTGCTCACTAATGAGGTACCACTCATTTCCTCCACTCAACTATGATTTATTTTAATCTTTGCAGTATGCTCTTGAACGAATGACGAGTGGCTGGCTGACTGTCTGTCGAACATAGCTTGGCTTTGGTAAGATGCAGTTTCCTGTGTGAGAACTCTCCTTGACAAAGACAGTGTTTTCTCAACCACCTTGGGACCTGGTGTGAGGTCATGGTTCATTGCATTCCATCCCTTTCCTCTCAGTCTCCCAGCCCCAGCCTCCATCCCTCTCCTCTCCAGCTTCTAGCCCTATCCTCCAGCCATCCTCTCCAGTATCCAGCCCCAGCCCCAGCCTCCAACCCTCTCCTCTCCAGCTTCTAGCCCTATCCTCCAGCCATCCTCTCCAGTATCCAGCCCCAGCCCCAGCCTCCAACCCTCTCCTCTCCAGCTTCTATCCCTATCCTCCAGCCATCCTCTCCAGTATCCAGCTCCAGCCCCAGCCTCCAACCAGGGCAGTGGTGTTAATGTGGTGTCCCAGGGCCCGAAGCCCACTGTGGAAGTCACAGTAAAGTCACTGCCTGCCTGTCAGCTACACACCACAGAGGACAAAACAAAACAGAGGACAGTACAACAGCACAAACACAACAAGAGCAGTGTGTGAATGCGATTAGTATTAATCAATTCATGTGTGTGTGTGCTATGCCTGTGTGTGTGTGTGTGAGTGAGTGCCATGGGCGCTGTCCTCTGAGTACTATGAACGTGTATGTGTGTGCCACGAGTGTGCGTGTGTGTATGCCCGCGTGTCAAAAGTATGTGTGTGTGTGTACGTGCCACGGGTGAGCTACAGTTGACGGGTTCAGGCAGGGACAGGTGCTGCTGTAGGTCACAGTGATATCAGGGTCTCAGACAAATCTGGACGGAGAGAGGGTCTGTTACTCGGAGTAACCAATGTGCGTGTTTGGGCATGTGTGTATGGGGGCAGCTGAGAATGAATCCAGAAGCTCCCAGAACATGGGAGGGGGATGTTTAAACAACCCTGGACTAAGTAGAGGGAGAGGAGGGAAGGAAAGGGAGGGGATGTTCCCGTCTATTCCTGTCCTTCACCAATCCCATGTGTAACCAGAGTCCATGCTTGCCCTTCAGGAATCAGTCTGGTGTGAGATTGTCGGTCACTAAACCGTCTGGTCAATCAACTCCCAGGGTCAGATTATGTCTGCGCCTCTGGGGATATGCAGCCTGTACTAACTACTTGTTCTAGACTGGGGCTATGCAGCCTGTACTAACTACTTGTTCTAGACTGGGGCTATGCAGCCTGTACTAACTACTTGTTCTAGACTGGGGATATGCAGCCTGTACTAACTACTTGTTCTAGACGGGGGCTATGCAGCCTGTACTAACTACTTGTTCTAGACTGGGGCTATGCAGCCTGTACTAGCTGCTTGATCTAGACTGAGGCTATGCAGCCTGTACTAGCTGCTTGATCTAGACTGAGGGTATGCAGCCTGTACTAACTACTTGATCTAGACTGAGGCTATGCAGACTGGGCCAGCAGGAAATTAAAGTCAAACACCTCTCCTATATATATTCAGATGAGAACACTGTGTGACACACACACAGAGAAGTCCTACAGTAATGTCGTCCTCTTCCCTTACTGCAGTCATATCTCCAACTGGAATAGGCTCTGTCTGCTTGTCTATCATCATCATCAATCAGTGTGACAAATGAATTAGACACTGGGATTTAGAAGTCCAATCACACCATTCTGCTCTAAATGCTCTGAATATGACCAGATTCCATCATCTCGTACAGCCACGCACCCACAGACTCATAAAAAGGCAGACAGAGATTGAATCTCCATCAGGCTGTTCACAGAGCCAATCACACGGTAGCTCTCTGAAAACCCAATCAGCAGTAAACCCTTTCAATGAAGGCTGACCCTGGGCAGTAACAGCCCCCCTCCTCCCCAACACACACACGAATAGACCACTATGCTCTGCATAGGCTAATCTCTTCTATCTGACAACCAAGAGACTGTGTCCGTTCCACATACACACACACCTTCATTATGAAAGATAAGATCGAAGATCATTTGAGAGGACTTCAGGCTTAAATGTAATCTAATGGAACATCTAATGTAGATAGGGATCCAATAAATGAGAGAGATGGAGGAAGACAGCGACAGAAAAACCTAGACAATATACTATTTCCAATGGCCCCCTCTTTTGGTTAGAGCCCAGAGGTGAAGCTTTGCCACAGTGAAACAACTTCCTCTAACAGTGTTTACAGCACCCAGTCATACTTCAGCTGGTTGTACAGCGTCCACAGGGGTTGTGTTTTGGTTGTAATTTGGTTGCGTGGTGGTTGTGTTAGGGGCCAGGGTTCGTGCTGTTGTCACCTGTGAGGTGGTGCTGCTTGGTGCTGACCCGGTTGCTGTTCTGTATGGAGCAGCAGAGATGCAGCATGGACAGCATGGTGACAATCATCACAACACTCTGCAGCAGCAGGGGAAGTTCAAACTGCTTCCCTATCCTGCAGGGGGGGGAACACACATGCGGGCCAATCACGACCCAGTATGCACTCACGCTGACCAATCCCAACACAGTATCCACTCACAGTGGCCAATGAAGACACGGTACATACGATCACAGGGGCTAATGAGGTCACAGTATCAACTCACCCTGGTCATTCGGGAAACAGGGTTACCTCCCTCTGGTGAATCAGGACTCAGTATTCATCTCAGCACTGTGTAAACAGCCTGATCTCCCATTGGACGGTTATAGGACGGGTATGACCTAGCGAGGACTCACCAGAAGAAGATGCGGAGGATGTTGGCTATGAGCAGCACCAGGCAGACGCGTGTGGAGAAGCCCTCGGTGTTGTGGCTCCTCTGGATCTCCTGGTACTGGGGCAGGTATG
Organism: Osmerus mordax; assembly: GCF_038355195.1. Classification (NCBI taxonomy): domain Eukaryota; kingdom Metazoa; phylum Chordata; class Actinopteri; order Osmeriformes; family Osmeridae; genus Osmerus; species Osmerus mordax. The sequence goes on from NC_090053.1 coordinate 19,323,326, forward strand.
GCAGTGCCCCCCCAAACACCATCACACAGGAGGCCAGCCATGCCAGAAGGCTCCAGGAGCCCTCCACCTCCAAGCCCTGCAGTTCTGCCTCTCTGTCCATCACTCAGCTACACACACACACACACACACACTCTGAGACGTACACTCACACAAACACCCGGTCAGACCCACACACACATCTGCAATCCTGAGGACAGATCAGATAGAGGAGACAATTCCATTCAGAAGTATTGAACACACACACACACACACATAGCCTGTCAGGCCAGCTATCAACAAACACGTCCCTAAACCAAATACTAACTCTAAAAGCATGACTCACTTCCCAGCCAGTCACACTGGCTGTTCTCAGTTCCCTAGTTTCTCAGCTGGTACCAATTCAACAAACCAGTCTGGCAACTCATTTGTTTGGACATTTGTTTTTCTCTCTTCACACAGACCCCTTTCCAGATCCACACTCTCACAACCCTCGCTACCTCTCTCATCCCCTACCAGCACTCTGCAGCAAGTTTCAAGACCTTGAAGTTGAGCTTGAGAAGTAGGAGCTGTTACTTATTCCACTCTCCTTCCACACTGATCTCTCTTCCTCACACATACACACACACACAGACTACCTCTCGCCCTCAGCTAGTTGGCACACATCACTGCAGGCTGCAGCTTCAAGTTTCAAGAGTGATACAGTTCGGTTCTAGAACCGAGCTCTGTTCCGTATTAGAACGCCGTAGTGAGAACACATTCCATCTAGCCTCTCTGGCTGACTAAAATTCCATGGGATACGGCACTAAAACCTAACATTCACATACACGTAACTTGCAGACGAGAATCAAACAAAATTAACGTTTGGCGCTGATTTGTGAATGTTCAGACGTAATTTCTAAACAACTCTTACAACTGTCCCATCGTTATGGTTGTCATAGAAGCTGACATAAACATTGTAAATGTACAAAACGCATGTGGCAAACAACGTTTTCTTACCTGAAGTTGGAAAAATACGTGGGGTTACACCCGAAGGTACTACGGCATAGTAGAATGCACATGCATTAGTTATCAGGATGTGTTTAATACATGGGGATGGCTGGCTTCCAGCCCTGAGGAGGCTGTCCGCTGAAGTTTCACTTTGCTAGAGAGTGGGAGGGAGAATTTTTTAGGAGATTAGAGAGATCGTAAGAGTAGAAACGTGTATACTCGACAGATTGTTATTAAGATAGGCGTATTATGGTCAAGGCTGCTTTGGGCTGTGTATCTTTCACAACGTTGACAAGTCAGGCTGTCCCAATTCTAGTATTTGTGTTATGGAATATTACATAACTTCCGCAGTGTGAAACTCAACAGAAGCGGTCTCTGTTAGCCATTCCTCTGGGTAAGAGCTCAGAGGAAGCCCCCCCACTTCTCGTGAGCCCGTGAATTAATGTGTGTGGGTGTGTTCGTACCTTCGTGGATGATTAGTCTCATCCATCTGTTGCAACTCATGACTAAAGCCGTGAATCACGAAGGATGACAATATGTGCTCCTGCAGCAGAGCTGCCTGCACTCGTCCTGCTGTTCATATAAACTTCAGCACTCAAGAGAGTATCCCTGTGTGTATGTTTATGGAAGTGTGCTTTATTGTGTGAGTGTGTGTGTGTGTGTGTGTGTGTGTGTGTGTCTGTGTGTGTAGAAGGTTATAGGTGTGTACATGGCGGAGTTGGGAGTGAGACTGAAAACAAGGCAAGCTATGAATACAGAAAGGCTGACATTTCTGGCAGAACTTAGCATTTATATGCATCACTGCTGCTCGTGCCCCGAGGTCATCAGCTCACTATTGTACGTGATGTAGGAAGTGTCAGAAAGAAAACAGACACACCTTCGATAGAAACTATTTTATTATACAACTAGTGCAGAGAACTTGGATCCAGCCGAGACAATGTTCTGGTCTTAGATCTTCTCTACATAAACACGGCAATCATCAATTCGTTTGACTAACGAGGCATTCAACCCAAAACCCCCCAAACCGGTCGGAAGTTCAGTAGGCTACCTTAAGTCAGTGAAAGCCTTCAGAAACCTACCTACATGCCTTGGCTGGTTGAGTGCATAATGTAGCAAGGGTTAGGCTAGCTAGCCAACATGTTTCAACCTCCCGTTTCACACTGAACAAATATAGCATGTAATCAAGTATTCTTTCCTGCATTTTATTACTTCAATCGATGCCCATAAATAGGCTGATAATATTGATTGATATATTTAAAAACAGACACGAAGTTTAAATGAACCTGAGTAGGCTAATGTGTAAAAAATGGGAATTGTGTATATATAGACTGGGGTACATGGTCTTTCTGCTCAGTGGGAATTTTGTAAAATGGTTTTGTGAGGGATGGCTTACACGTACCACCTTTGTTTGTTAGCAATCGACAAAAACTGTTTCGGGAATCCCTTTCATCAGAAACTTTAAAAGATCGACCGCGGCAGGACTCGAACCTGCAATCTTCTGATTCGAAGTCAGACGCCTTATCCATTAGGCCACGCGGCCGACAAAATGTGTGTCACATTATCTCAACTTATTATTACTATACTTGAACATAAATGTATAGCAAAGTGACACGTTTTTATAATTAAACCTTTTAGTAACATAATCACAAGAAAGCTTATTGCATCTTAGTCGTAGCACTGTAGGTCATCCTTAACGCTGGGTGTCGCTGGCGAGTGGCGACTCACGCATCTTGAGATATCCGGTTAAGCGTTGTTTACATGTGTCACATTGTAGCGACAGAAGCTTGGTGTAGTCCTGTATAATCACATGGACTTTTATTATAATTTACCATCTCCTCTTCATTAATCTCTGCAATGCATCTCATTGTTTCCCAGGTATGTTGAACAGATTTTGAACCAACTTTATTGTGCCTTGAGAATGCGTTTAGTCTCTTTATTTTGAATACATATAGCTGGTTAGCAAGTTAGCTAACATGCTGGAAACATAGATTACGTAGGCTACGATAGAATATTACTAAGAAAGAAAGAATAAAGAATAAGCTGGGGTGTTTAAAATTATAACATGCAGCTTTGCTTTTTCCCTTTCAGTTTGCATCATGCCTCTTCTGACCAAGTCCAAGGGAAGACGCAGGTGAGCAGACCCAATGCTGCGTCTGATACACCGCCCCCTGTGGAGCCCTGTCTGCCCCGTTCCTCCAGGCCCATGGCTGGCTCTCCTCTGCTCCTACTCCAGCCCTCCCAGCGCCCTCAAGGGCCAGGCCTCCACGGAAACCCGCCTCAACCCCCTCAACATCCAGATGCTGTCCCGGAACCTGCAGGAGCAGATCTTCCGCGGGGCCCAGCAGAAGTATGGGGAGGAGGAGGTGCAGAAGAGCATTAGGCACCTCCAGCGACATCAACTGTGGGGGAAGGAGACTTCGCTGCTGCCCGACGTGGAGCTGAGCCTCCCTCACATGTATGGAGAGGACATTGACGGACACTTCCGCGTGCTGGCCCAGAAGCAGAGCCTGCCCTACCTGGAGGCTGCCAGCCTGCTCCAGCAGGGGGAACTGCCTCCCATGCCCCAGAGCTGGGCCTGGCAGCTGGGCTGGACACGCTACGGGCCAGGCGGGGAGGCCCAGAGGGTGGACTTTCCTGAGGAACCTGGCCTGGTGTTTGATGTGGAGGTGTGCATGGCAGAGGGGAACTGCCCAACACTGGCCGTCGCTGTTTCACCCACTGCCTGGTGAGAGAATCCCTGTGTGTGTGTGTGTGTGTGTGTGGGGGTGGGTGGGTGGGTGTTTGTGTGTGTGTGCGGGGGGGGGGGTAAACACTCGAGAGACTTCTCGACGGGCAATGTTACAGTAATCTACCACATGAGCAGCAATAGGTTACTTTGGAAACAAATGTCAGTTCAGTCGTGACTGAAGTGTGTGTGCGTGTTCTCCCAGGTACTCGTGGTGCAGTAAGCGTCTGGTAGAGGAAAGGTACTCATGGTCCAGCCAGCTGACCCCCAGTGACCTCATCCCCCTGGAGACCCCAGCCAACAGCGTGCGCCCCCCGGGCGGGCAGTGGAAGGAGAGGCTAGTCGTCGGTCACAACGTCAGCTTTGACCGGGCACACATCAAGGAGCAGTACCTGCTGAAGGTTAGACTGGGTCTGGTAGATGGCGACACGGGCATAAGCTTAACACATCTTTACACATGAGAATGAAGGGTAGTATTTGTGTCATTGAGGCAAGTTCAGTCTGGCTCGATTATTTGACTGCAAACGGCGCCTGTCTCATTCTAGAATGTAACCAGTGAGGGTTCTCTCGGGTTCCCAGGGTTCTAAGACTCGTTTCCTGGACACCATGAGTCTCCACATGGCCATCTCTGGCCTGACGGGCTTCCAGCGGATGCTTTGGATGGCCAGCAAGAAGGGCAAGAGGCGGGGCCTCCAGGAGGTCAAAGAGCACATTAAGAAAGTGGGCCGTAGCAAGGAGGGTCCCATGGTGGGTAAACAACACTTTCTAAACATCTAACTGGACCTTTGCTAAACAATGTTTACATTTACATTTAGTCATTTAGCAGATGCTCTTATCCAGAGCGACTTACAGTGGTACAGGGACACTCCCCCGAGGCAAGTAGGGTGAAGTGCCTTGCCCAAGGACACAACTTCATTTGGCAGAGCCGGGAATCGAACCGGTAACCTTCAGATTACTAGCCCGACTCCCTAACCGGCTAGGGGAGTCAGATGTTAGGTCAAAGATCGGCTTGGCTGACGTGTATTTTCTCTGGTCTGCGAACACCCAGGTTACTGTTGTTGTTGTCGTGTTGTTGTTGTGTAGATTGGCTCGTGGGACTGGGTGAACATCAGCAGCATCAACAACCTGGCGGACGTGCATGCCCTTTATGTGGGCGGGGCCCCGCTGCAGAAGGAGGCGAGGGAGATCTTTGTCAAGGGCAGCATGGCCGACGTCAGGAGCAACTTCCAGGTCAGTGGTCACAAGACCACTTCCTGTGTCACAAGACCATGTGACACAGGAAGTACATCACAGTGTTTGTCGCCGTGGGTTCTCTCTTGAAGTTCCTGAGATTTACAGTCATATCTTCTCTACCACTCGGACGTGCCGCGCTGCCCCCTGCAGGAGCTGATGCAGTACTGCGCTCTGGATGTGGAGGCCACTCACCAAGTCTTCTCAGAGCAACTTCCATTGTTTATGGAGAGGTCAGTGACCAAGTCCTGGGTTTAACAGCCACATTTATGATGAGTATGATTTTTATTGTTATTCAGACTTGGCCAAGCAAACAAATCAGTATGCCGCTGATTCAGCCAGTCACTGTGTCCTCCCCCCCAGGTGCCCCCACCCTGTGACATTTGCGGGCATGCTGGAGATGGGCGTGAGCTACCTGCCTGTCAATCAAAACTGGGGGCGCTACCTGGAGGACTCCCAGGACACGTATGAGGAGCTGCAGAGAGAGATGAAGAAGTCCCTGATGAGGCTGGCAGACGATGCCTGTCAACTACTGCAGGATGACAGGTCTGTGTGTGTGTGTGTGTGTGTGTGGGGGAGGCTGCCTGTCTCATCCCCTGCATGAGTGTGTGTGTGCGTCACGGTTTCCTGACGGACAGCCTCTGTTCCAGGTACCAGCAGGACCCCTGGCTGTGGGACCTGGAGTGGGACACCCAGGAGTTCAAGCAGAAGAAGGTGACATTGAGCAAGAAGAGGCGGTCTGAGATCGAGGCAGCACCCAGAACCCCGCTGACCGACTGGGAGGAGGGTAAGACCAGGACCCTGACCAGAAACACACCACGACACTACTGAAACACTAAGCTGGAGGCTGGTCGACCCCGTATGGATAGTGCTGTTGTAAATAGCTGTGTGGACAGCTTAACCCCACCAGGCAGTTCACAGGCAGTGTTGTTGTGCTGTCAGACCCAGGGCCCCCCCCGGAGGAGGAGCTACTGGTGCCCCCCCCCGGCAGAGAGGCTCTGGAGAGGCTGAAGGACACCGTGAGCAGGCTCCCCAAGAGGAGACAGCACCTGCCCGGGCATCCAGGGTGGGGACATCTCTTCAACCTTCTTCCACCTCCGTCGTACTCTCAAACCTCTTTTCTCCCCCTCTCGGTCTCTCCCTTTATTCCCCCCCACCACCCGTATTCCCATTTGTTTGGCCTTTGTCCGTCCCTTCCGCTTCCACTCCATGTCTCCTCTTTGTGGTCAGGTGGTACCGTAAGCTCCTCTTTGTGGTCAGGTGGTACCGTAAGCTCCTCTTTGTGGTCAGGTGGTACCGTAAGCTCCTCTTTGTGGTCAGGTGGTACCGTAAGCTCCTCTTTGTGGTCAGGTGGTACCGTAAGCTCCTCTTTGTGGTCAGGTGGTACCGTAAGCTGTGTGCGCGGCTGAGCGAGGAGGAGAGCTGGTCTCCTGGAGCCGGTCTCCTGAGCCTCCAGATGAGGGTGACTCCCAAGCTGATGGGCCTGACGTGGGACGGCTACCCCCTGCACCACGCGGAGCAGCACGGCTGGGGCTACCTGGTCCCGGGGCGCAGGGACAACCTCGAGCCACCGGAGGGCGCCACAGGCCCCGTCTGCCCACACCGGTGGGGTTTTCGCGTCGTTCATTTGCGCATACGATTGAAAAAACGGATGTTACTTCTTCATCGTACAGGGACAGTGACCCAGGTGTGTGTGTGTGTGTGTGACCCCGCAGGGCCATCGAGAGTGTGTACAGGGAGCACTGTGACCAGAGGAGGACGGAGCAGCCTGACTGTCAGGACAGCGGCCCCTCAGACGACCTCATGTTGACGGACACTGCGGTTTGGCAGACGGTGAGAGACAGACAGGTGTAGTACAGACACCTCGTGGTTTGGCAGACGGTGAGAGACAGACAGGTGTAGTACAGACACCTCGTGGTTTGGCAGACGGTGAGAGACAGACAGGTGTAGTACAGACACCTCGTGGTTTGGCAGACGGTGAGAGACAGACAGGTGTAGTACAGACACCTCGTGGTTTGGCAGACGGTGAGAGACAGACAGGTGTAGTACAGACACCTCGTGGTTTGGCAGACGGTGAGAGACAGACAGGTGTAGTACAGACACCTCGTGGTTTGGCAGACGGTGAGAGACAGACAGGTGTAGTACAGACACCTCGTGGTTTGGCAGACGGTGAGAGACAGACAGGTGTAGTACAGACACCTCGTGGTTTGGCAGACGGTGAGAGACAGACTGGTGTAGTACAGACACCTCGTGGTTTGGCACACGGTGAGAGACAGACAGGTGTAGTACAGACACCTCGTGGTTTGGCAGACGGTGAGAGACAGACAGGTGTAGTACAGACACCTCGTGGTTTGGCAGACGGTGAGAGACAGACAGGTGTATTACAGACACCTCGTGGTTTGGCAGACGGTGAGAGACAGACAGGTGTATTACAGACACCTCGTGGCGCCTTCCCCCCCCAACCCAGATGGTCAATCGACCCAGTTCCTATGTCACTCCTCACCTGTAGGTGGAGGAGTTGAGCCGCCTGGAGAGCCCACCAGATGAAGAGAACGGGGCGAGAGAGATGAGCGCCAAGAAAAGAAAGGTCGGTTCACATCGGCCATGTCTTTATTCTTGGTTTTGATATACAGCTCTGGGGAAAAAAAGTGAGAGACCACTGCACCTTTTTCTTTCGTTTTTGTAAAAAGTTGAGAAGGACCATTTCGAGTGAGGAACAGAAGGGTAACATTTGAGAGGCCACTGCAAATGTTACCCTTCTGTTCCTGTCAAAATGGTCCTTCTCAACTTTCTTTTTAAATGAAAGGAAAAGGTGCAGCGGTGGGTCAACTCTTTCCAGAGCTGTATACACATGATGTCCTGGTTGGCCCCTTTCTACAGGGACGCCAAGATCTGAACTCGCACACACCAGGAGAGAGTCACTGCCCGTATCACCATGGAAACGGTCCCCGCAACGACGTGGACATCCCAGGCTGCTGGTTTTTCAAGTTGCCTCACAAGGTACAGGAACAGGAAGTGATGCGTGATGTGACGTGCTGACTAACAGCACCGCCGGTGCTGGGAGAGGATAACAGAGGAGAGACGCTGTGTGTTGCAGGACGGGAATGACAACAACGTGGGCAGCCCCTTCTCCAAAGACTTCCTGTCCAAGATGGAGGACGGCACTCTGAGGGCGGGCCGGGGCGGCACCAACGCCACGCGCGCTCTGGAGATCAACAAGATGATCTCTTTCTGGAGGAACGCCCACAAGCGCATCAGGTACAGTATCTCCAGACCATGCTTGGCAATAGACAGGAATCAGACGGTATTTGAAATGATTATGTCATATCCCAACATGCTTTCTCTCTACTGTCTGTCTCTGTATCAAATACAATCGAGAGACGGAAAAAAGAAATGAGACAGATTGTTAGTATGTGAAAACATCACAACACTACTGTTTTCACTGTGTTTGTACTGTGCCTCTACTTGTTGTTTCCGCTGCTTCTGCTGTGCCAGCTCCCAGAGGGTGGTCTGGCTGAGGAAGGGAGAGCTGCCTCGGACAGTCAGCAGGTCTGTAGTTCTGACCCACCTCGCATGTCTGTATCAACCTGTGCTATGTGGACCGGCTCAGTCATCAGAACCCTGTCTCTGTCAGGCACAAGGACTATGACGAGGAGGCGCAGTATGGTGCCATCTTACCCCAGGTCGTCACCGCGGGAACGGTGACGAGGAGGGCAGTGGAACCGACGTGGCTGACCGCCAGTAATGCCCGGGTAGGAGACCGTCTGATGAGGTTCTGGTGTGGCCCAGGAGACCATCTGAGGTTCTGGTGTGGCCCAGGAGACCATCTGAGGTTCTGGTGTGGCCCAGGAGACCAGGTTCTGTTGGGCCACTCATTACATTTACATTTAGTCATTTAGCAGACGCTCTTATCCAGAGCGACTTACAGTAAGTACAGGGACATTCCCCCGAGGCAAGTAGGGTGAAGTGCCTTGCCCAAGAACACAACGTCAGTTGGCATGACCGGGAATCGAACTGGCAACCTTCGGATTACTAGCCCGACTCCCTCACCGCTCAGCCACCTGACTCCCTCATTCAGGACTGTGTGTGTGTCTGCTGCAGAGGGACCGAGTGGGCAGTGAGCTGAAGGCCCTGGTCCAGGTGCCCCCTGGGTACCACCTGGTGGGAGCGGACGTGGACTCCCAGGAGCTGTGGATCGCCGCCGTGCTGGGGGAGGCTCACTTCGGCGGCATGCACGGTCAGACGCGCTCCGCCCGGCGCCAGCCGCCATGTTGACGTGGGGCGGAAAACAGCCGACCCCAAATCTGCCAGACAAGAAACCACAAACTAATGACCGTGTGTGTGTGTGTGTCCAGGCTGCACGGCGTTCGGCTGGATGACGCTGCAGGGGAAGAAGAGCCAAGGCACTGACCTCCACAGCCGCACGGCCGACACGGTGGGCATCAGCCGCGAGCACGCCAAGGTCTTCAACTACGGACGCATCTACGGCGCCGGCCAGCCGTTCGCCGAGCGCCTGCTCACGCAGTTCAACCACCGGCTCAGCCAGGAAGAGGCCGCCGGCAAGGCGCGGCAGATGTACGCCCTGACCAAGGGCGTCCGGCGCTACCGCCTGTCGGAGGAGGGGGAGTGGCTGATGGCGGAGCTGGGCGTGGAGGTGGAGAGGGAGGAGGATGGGAACGTGTCCCTGCAGGAGCTGCGCCGGATCAGCCGGCTGGCCGCCCAGAGGTGAGGGGAACGCCCCCCCCCCCCCCCGGACACGCCTCCTCACCCTGCGACGGGTGTTCTGCTCCGTCCTGTTTTCCGGTCATACTATAACCGTGGCTCTCTCTGCAGCTCTCGGAGGAGGAAGTGGGATATGGTGGGCCAGCGCGTGTGGGCCGGAGGGACCGAGTCGGAGATGTTCAACAAGCTGGAGAGCATCGCCCACTCCCCTCAGCCGGCCACACCGGTCCTGGGGTGCCGGATCAGCCGGGCTCTGGAGCCCCAGGCCGTCAGGGACGAGGTGAGAGACGTCCCTCCCCCTCACACATGGATGCTTGTATTGAGAATATAGACTGACAGCGTGTGTGTGTGTGTGTCAGTTCATCACCAGCAGGGTGAACTGGGTGGTGCAGAGCTCGGCGGTGGACTACCTCCACCTGATGCTGGTGGCCATGCGCTGGCTGATGGACGAGCACCACATCGACGGCCGCTTCTGCATCAGCATCCACGACGAGGTCCGCTACCTGGTGCGCAGCCAGGACCGCTACCAGGCTGCTCTGGCGCTGCAGATCACCAACCTGCTCACACGGTCAGTACCAACCTGCTCACCCTGCCAGTACCAACCCCACGGTCAGTACCAACCTGCTCACACGGTCAGTACCAACCTGCTCACCCTGCCAGTACCAACCCCACGGTCAGTACCAACCTGCTCACACGGTCAGTACCAATCTGCTCACACTGCCAGTACCAACCTCCTCACTCGGTCAGTACCAACCTGCTCACACGGTCAGTACCAACCTCCTCACTCGGTCAGTACCAACCTGCTCACTCGGTCAGTACCAACCTGCTCACACGGTCAGTACCAACCCCACGGTCAGTACGGTCAGTACCAACCTGCTCACACGGTCAGTACCAATCTGCTCACACTGCCAGTACCAACCTCCTCACTCGGTCAGTACCAACCTGCTCACACGGTCAGTACCAACCTCCTCACTCGGTCAGTACCAACTTGCTCACTCGGTCAGTACCAACCTGCTCACACGGTCAGTACCAACCTGCTCACACTGCCAGTACCAACCCCACAGTCAGTACTAACCCCACGGTCAGTACCAACCTCCTCACTCGGTCAGTACCAACCTGCTCACTCGGTCAGTACCAACCTGCTCACACGGTCAGTACCAACCTGCTCACACTGCCAGTACCAACCCCACAGTCAGTACTAACCCCACGGTCAGTACCAACCTCCTCACTCGGTCAGTACCAACCTGCTCACTCGGTCAGTACCAACCTGCTCACACGGTCAGTACCAACCTGCTCACACTGCCAGTACCAACCCCACAGTCAGTACCAACCACACGGTCAGTACTAACCCCACGGTCAGTACCAACCTGCTCACACGGTCAGTACCAACCTGCTCACACTGCCAGTACCAACCCCACAGTCAGTACTAACCCCACGGTCAGTACCAACCTGCTCACACGGTCAGTACCAACCTGCTCACTCGGTCAGTACCAACCTGCTCACACGGTCAGTACCAACCTCCTCACTCGGTCAGTACCAACCTGCTCACTCGGTCAGTACCAACCTGCTCACACGGTCAGTACCAACCTCCTCACTCGGTCAGTACCAACCTGCTCACTCGGTCAGTACCAACCTGCTCACACGGTCAGTACCAACCTGCTCACACTGCCAGTACCAACCCCACAGTCAGTACTAACCCCACGGTCAGTACCAACCTCCTCACTCGGTCAGTACCAACCTGCTCACTCGGTCAGTACCAACCTGCTCACACGGTCAGTACCAACCTGCTCACACTGCCAGTACCAACCCCACAGTCAGTACCAACCACACGGTCAGTACTAACCCCACGGTCAGTACCAACCTGCTCACACGGTCAGTACCAACCTGCTCACACTGCCAGTACCAACCCCACAGTCAGTACTAACCCCACGGTCAGTACCAACCTGCTCACACGGTCAGTACCAACCTGCTCACTCGGTCAGTACCAACCTGCTCACTCGGTCAGTACCAACCTGCTCACACGGTCAGTACCAACCTCCTCACTCGGTCAGTACCAACCTGCTCACACGGTCAGTACCAACCTGCTCACACTGCCAGTACCAACCCCACAGTCAGTACTAACCCCACGGTCAGTACCAACCTCCTCACTCGGTCAGTACCAACCTGCTCACACGGTCAGTACCAACCTCCTCACTCGGTCAGTACCAACCTGCTCACTCGGTCAGTACCAACCTGCTCACACGGTCAGTACCAACCTGCTCACACTGCCAGTACCAACCCCACAGTCAGTACCAACCACACGGTCAGTACTAACCCCACGGTCAGTACCAACCTGCTCACACGGTCAGTACCAACCTGCTCACACTGCCAGTACCAACCCCACAGTCAGTACTAACCCCACGGTCAGTACCAACCTGCTCACACGGTCAGTACCAACCTGCTCACTCGGTCAGTACCAACCTGCTCACTCGGTCAGTACCAACCTGCTCACACTGCCAGTACCAACCTGCTCACACTGCCAGTACCAACCCCACAGTCAGTACCAACCACACGGTCAGTACTAACCCCACGGTCAGTACCAACCTGCTCACACGGTCAGTACCAACCTGCTCACACTGCCAGTACCAACCCCACAGTCAGTACCAACCACACGGTCAGTACTAACCCCACGGTCAGTACCAACCTGCTCACACTGCCAGTACCAACCCCACAGTCAGTACCAACCACACGGTCAGTACTAACCCCACGGTCAGTACCAACCTGCTCACACGGTCAGTACCAACCTGCTCACACTGCCAGTACCAACCCCACAGTCAGTACTAACCCCACGGTCAGTACCAACCTGCTCACATGGTCAGTACCAACCTGCTCACACGGTCAGTACCAACCCCACGGTCAGTACCAACCTGCTCACACTGCCAGTACCAACCCCACAGTCAGTACTAACCCCACGGTCAGTACCCACCCCACTAACCGTGTCCATGTTGCGGTGCAGGTGCATGTTTGCCCATGCCCTGGGCATGCAGGACCTGCCGCAGTCCGTGGCGTTCTTCAGCGCGGTGGACGTGGACCAGTGTCTGAGGAAGGAGGTGACCATGGACTGTGTGACGCCCTCCAACCCCACGGGCCTGGAGCGCAGATACGGCCTGCCCCAGGGTGAGACCTACTCACACACACTGACACACACACTGACACACACACCTGCCCCAGGGTGAGACCAACTCACACACACTGACACACACACTGACACACACACCTGCCCCAGGGTGAGACCAACTCACACACACTGACACACACACTGACACACACACCTGCCCCAGGGTGAGACCAACTCACACACACTGACACACACACTGACACACACACCTGCCCCAGGGTGAGACCAACTCACACACACTGACACACACACCTGCCCCAGGGTGAGACCAACTCACACACACTGACACACACACCTGCCCCAGGGTGAGACCAACTCACACACACTGACACACACACCTGCCCCAGGGTGAGACCAACTCACACACACTGACACACACACCTGCCCCAGGGTGAGACCAACTCACACACACTGACACACACACCTGCCCCAGGGTGAGACCAACTCACACACACTGACACACACACCTGCTCCAGGGTGAGACCAACTCACACACACTGACACACACACCTGCCCCAGGGTGAGACCAACTCACACACACTGACACACACACCTGCCCCAGGGTGAGACCAACTCACACACACTGACACACACACCTGCCCCAGGGTGAGACCAACTCACACACACTGACACACACACCTGCCCCAGGGTGAGACCAACTCACACACACTGACACACACACTGACACATCCCAAACTCCCTCAAGCTAACATACGCAAAGTAAAGCGCAAAGACACTCTTCCATTGAGGGTTACATAAAAAAACTGTTTATTGTATTTACAAATGTAATTATCTGCAATGTAGCAGCGAGTAGTAAGCAGCTAAAAAAAAAGGGGCAACATTTTCAAAAGACACACATATATATATGCATCATTGAAAAGGTTTGGTTTTCAACACAACAAATGTATACACAATTTTACTGAAACCATGAAACATATTTAATAGACCAAATCTTTTTTCCTCTTTACAACGTGCACACGACACGCATGCTCTCCTCTAGGTGAGGCGTTGGATATCTATCAGATACTGGACATCACTAAAGGCTCTCTGGACAAAACAACATGACAGTCTGCTTCCTGTGGAGTGGTGCAGTCTGGGAAACCATGGTCCCCCACGGCCAAGCGCACTTCCATCACTTCTTCCTTCTCTTCTTCTGCGGCTCCTGGCTCTCCTCAGGCTCCTGGGACACTGTTGACTGAAGGACAGGATGGAACACACACACACACACACGGGTGACAGGGGGGCAGGGTGACAGGGTGGCAGGGTGACAGGGTGACAGGGTGACAGGGTGACAGGGTGACAGGGTGGCAGGGGGACAGGGGGACAGGGTGGCAGGGTGCCTACCTGCTGGTTGTGATCCTGCTCCTGCAGGGCCGTCTCCAGAGTGGCAGCGTTGATGCGGAAGTCTCTAGACGTGCTCAGCTTCATGTACTGCATCAGGTTCACCTGGAGGACACACACACACACACACACAAGCCTTCAATGTCAAAGAGAGTAGGCTAGAGACTGAGATATCAGGGTGTATCCCTGGTAAGGGAGTTATTAAACAGAAAAACAACTCCAGAAAAACGTTTTTTGTTTTCTTCATGCAAAATATGCCTTTGCATTCGATGTTTTTGTTGTTGAATGTGTCGCCAAGTTTGAGATGTACAAACAATGTCCCAAGTATAGTTATTTCTTTTTCTCGAGTCATCTTGTTCTGTCTGTGGAAATGATATTTCGACCTGATCCCACCTCTGAAGCGTGGTCCTCACACACACACACACACACACACACACACACACACACACACACACACACACACACACACACACACACACACACACACACACAGTACCTTTGACTTCTTGGAGAGGGTGATGAGGTACTTCTCATACTGCTCGATGCTGAAGATCAGGTTCGGAATGGCCTTGGTTTCTCGCAGAAGCTTGGCCTGAGGGTTTGAGGAACCGGAGGGGGAGGGGGGGGTTCAACACACGCTTCAACCAAGACAAGACGTCTGCAGTCACTTCTTTTTGTGTGGATGTCAATAAAACGTTTGCTCCGTGCGTGCGTTCTCTCGTGTCCTCACAGAAGCGGCCGCTGTCGACCCCTCCTTCTCCTTCCTCCTCTTCTTGGGGTCGTCGCCCCCGCTCAGCTCTCCACTCTGCAGGAGAGCACACGGGGTCAGGGCGACGGCAGCTGACCAACCAGAGACGGGGGGCCCTATTGGGTCACGTGACGCACACGAGAACAGCCAAGAGTGAACGGGGCCCGTTCTACCATACCTGCACGTAGGTGATGAAGGAGTAGCACTGAGGGGTCAAGTGGGAGCCGGACAGCTTGACCAGTTTCTCCATGCGTGCCGGCAGCAGGCCGTGCGGGGCGGAGCACAGCTGCACATACTGAGGAGAGGCAAGACCAGGAGAGACATCAGCGAGAGAGACAACATTACGACGGACAAATGTTGTCCCTCGTAATGGAGAGACGGCAGGTTTAGTGCGACACCAGACGTATATACAAGGGAGTCAGGTGGCTGAGCGGTGAGGGAATCGGGCTAGTAATCCGAAGGTTGCCAGTTCGATTCCCGGTCATGCCAACTGATGTTGTGTCCTTGGGCAAGGCACTTCACCCTACTTGCCTCGGGGGAATGTCCCTGTACTTACTGTAAGTCGCTCTGGATAAGAGCGTCTGCTAAATGTAAATATTCGCGGTGACGGAAGAGGCGTACGTATTTGACGAGGCCGGTGAGCAGACCGTAGGCCCGGCCCAGCTCCCTCAGCAAGGTGTCGGTGCAGGGCCCGGCTGGCAGGGCGGTCTGGACCAGCTCGTTCAGGGCTGTCAGGAGGGTGCCCAGCTGCATGGTCACCGCCTTCTCCACTGGGTCCTGCTGCCCTGCGGCCTGGCTGGGCCCTGCTGCGCACACACACACACACAGAAAATATACCACACACACATGTAGGACATATACCACACACACAAAATATACTGCACACACAAGCAGGAAATATACCACACACACACACAAGAAGAAAATATACCACACCCACACAAAAGCAGGAAATATACCACACACACACACAAGCTGGAAACATGAACACAGAATAATGGGATGGCGTTTGTAACTCCCTACCAGAGCTGAGCTTGTCTGTGCCCAGCTGAACCTTCCTCTTGGAGATCAGCCAGTCCACCTCGTCCAGAACCCCACCCATCTGGGCTAGCACCAGCAGCTGGACACACACACACATACATACATAAGGCCAGACCCGGGACGGCTTGACCAGGACAGGCCCAGATGGCAGAGTGCTCCACTCACCGTGGTGGGGCTGGCCGTCTTCACGTTGACCAGGGAGAAGTGACACTGTTTCTCCACCTCCACGTCCTGCACGCACAGACAGACACGACATCAGCACGGTGTGGTCAGCAGCAGTGGTCGTACTGGGGGGGGGGGGGGAGGGGTCAGCACCTGGTCGATGTCTCCCAGCTGACTGTGCAGGTCCTGGCAGAGCTCCCACAGCAGGCTAACCGGGCTCTTATGGAGCACGTGCAGGCTGAAGAGCAGAGACAGCAGGCCCCGGCTGAACCCCACATCCTCTGAGGGAGGCAGGGAGGCAGGGACAGGAAGAACCGGAACATTGGAGAGACCCAGACATGTAAACATGGTAGAGCCATACTACACTGAAGTCTCCTCTCATCTACTCACCAAAGCTAGTCTCCTTGCAGACCTTAACCGCCCAGGTTAGCATCTGAACAAACTGGGAGAGGGGAGAGGGAAGAACAAGTCAACTACGAGCAGACTACCGGTTCCCCTGGCCCCTATGAAGAGAACAGGGTTCCTATAGCTTGTATGAGGAGAACAGGGTTCCTATGGCGTGTATGAGGAGAACAGGGTTCCTATGGCGTGTATGAGGACAACAGGGTTCCCATGGCGTGTATGAGGAGAACAGGGTTCCTATGGCGTGTATGAGGAGAACATGGTTCCTATGGCGTGTATGAGGAGAACAGGGTTCCTATGGCGTGTATGAGGAGAACAGGGTTCCTATGGCGTGTATGAGGAGAACAGGGTTCCTATGGCGTGTATGAGGAGAACAGGGTTCCTATGGCGTGTATGAGGACAACAGGGTTCCCCTGGCCCCTATGAAGAGAATACGGGGTTGTCCTGCCTGTGGAGAGGAGGGCTCCAGCTGGCGAGACAGCACGCTGAGGATGCTGACAAGAAGCTGGGCCTCCTTGCTGTTGAAGTCGTCCTCCCCTCCGCTCAGCTGGGTCAACAGCGCCCTCTGCGGGTGGGAGGACACACGAGCAGGTCAAACTGCTGCGGCGGCGTGTGTGCGTGCGCGTGCGTGTGACAGGAGGCTCTGCACCTGGGCTGACCTGGAACTGACGGATGTAGAAGAAGGTTTTCTCGGTGACGGTGCCGTTCTCTGAGCCGTCCTCCTCCTGGCCTGACACACCGGGTGGGGGGGGGGGGGGAGAGAGAGAGAGAGAGAGAGAGAGAGAGAGAGAGAGAGAGAGAGGAAGTGACATCGACACGAGCACACACGCATAGCTGGATTCGTTTCACATTTCGTGTTTGTTCCGTATGTGCGAGGAAGTGAGCGAGCTCGCACTTGTGTGTGTGTGTGTGTGTCTCACCCATGGCAGACAGCATCTGCATGAGCCTGTGCGGGCAGCGCTGCAGGCAGGTGTTGAAGGCGTGCAGCAGGCCCTCCAGACACAGCAGAGACACGCTGACGCGGCGCTCTTTCCTCCCCGCCTCCTCCTCCACCGCCCCGGGGACGTTCGTGTAGCGCCACATCAGCACGCTGGGGCGGCAGGGCCGGGCGGGGCAACACATTACGTTACTGTTTTAGTCTTTTCCAACTTGTATATTATACATCTTTATGTAGGCAAAATGTCAAGAACTAGTTTATCCTTCAATGGTGGGGGGGGGGGGGGGGCTCTAGTGCTGAAGTCATAGACATTATTAATTATGACGTTTTATTATCATGTGATGGCAGATCAAATCATTTTTGACATCCTGAATCCCAGAGCAGAGAACGCCGGCCTCTGTGATGTCACCGAAAGACGTGACGCCACGCAGAGAGCACTGCCCCGTAGCTGTGTTGGACTCCGCCCCCCTCGGAGCCCCTCTTACCTGGCGGTGTCACAGAGGAAGCGGAAGCTCTTGTCTGCGCTCTGGCCGTCCGGGCCGTCCGTGTGTCCCGTCTCCTCCAGCTGCAGGGTCTTCTGCAGGGCCACGCCCACGGCGTAGCGCAGGAACTCGCCACTGGAGCGCAGCACTGAGAGAGCCTCCTCTCTGCTCTGAGAGCTGTCCCTGTACACACACAACCACACACACACGAAACATAGCTATTTTTAAACAGAGATGTCTCAATATTGCCGCTCATCGTGTCGGCTCGGCGTCTAGTGTGTGTGGCCCAGCCGTTGGCGGCTCTCTCTTTTACACAGTCGCTGACTCGGCTTTGCCACTTCCTCCGCTTCACCATAACACCCCCATTCCGTGTTCGTAGCTTTAATACAGAACTGCGACGCGGCATGAAGGACAACATTCCCGCCTTGAACAGGCTGTGTGAAAGAGGCTACCGTCACACACACACACACACACACACACCACGGCCAATTCCAAAGACCAATAACATGAAGTTTATGAAAGGAACTGGAAGCGTCCACACACACACACACACACACACACACACACACCCCCACACACACACACACACACCTGAGGAGTGCCGTGAGGAGGGTGGAGACGAAGGTCATGGAGAGCAGGCTGCGAGGGCTTCGAGAGCTGCGGCTCTTCCCAGACTTCTCCTTCAGGATCTCAGTCAGCTTGAGGTACCGCTTAAACAGCTCCAGTAGCTCCTCAAAACGGCTCTTACTGCACACACACACACACACAGGTGAATCCTCTATGAGGAATTCAAATACTTCCACAGCTTTTGAACCAGTTTACTGTTGACTGTCACCCCCCCCCCCTCACACCTGTGTGTGTGTGTGTGTGTTACCTGTAGTTGGCCTTGATAAAGTTGTACTCTAGCAGCACCTCATACACACCCATCACCAGGGTGGCGTATATGCTGTTCTTCATCCCCACACTGGTCGCCAGCGAGAACTCTGCTGACTTGTCCTGGGGGGAGCAGACATATCCCCTTAAATGAGAGGTGAGATGACAGGCACTAACCCTATTCTCATTTGACTCTATTCCAACTACTTTGTATACTTGTATAATTTACAACCGATCCTTCCGGAGGTGCATTGTAGTGGGTTTATAAGTTCCACCTTATCTAAGAGGATCTATCGCCCCGCTTCTTAACACGCGCGCACCCGCTCACCAGCTCAAAGTCCTCCAGCTCACTCTTGACCATGCGTCGGGTCACGCTCTCCAGGATGTTCTGCAGCTCGGACCGAAAGCCGCCGTCCTCTTCGTCCTCCTCGTCCTCCTCCTCCTCGGCGGAGCGGCGGGCGCTCTGCTGCCACAGCAGGCAGTGGGCGGTGCAGCACAGCAGGTGCGCCTGGGAGAGAGAGCGGGACAGTCACACTGCTGCTGGGTGCGTACACACACACACAAGGGGGAAGGCTTACCAGAGGCTCCTGGAGGTAGACTTGGTCTCCTTGAGCGGTGATGCACGGCTCCAGCTTCACAGGAGGCAGGAGGTCCTGTTCCGGCTCGTAGTACCTCCTCAGCTACACGCACACACACACACACACAAACATTACTTAACACTCTCCATAGCATAAGGAATATAGTTAATACAATGTTGAGGGAATGATTCAACTAAGCTAGCGTGCATTACTTTCTCTTATACACACACACACACACCTGTGAGAGGAGGGTCTGCATGATGGAGCTGGTTAGCTGGGAGTTGCGTCGAAGGACGTCATGGAAACCCTAGTATGACAGAAGAGCTTCCAGTGTCTGGGTAGCTGAGCACACACGTGTGTGGGTGTGTGTGGGTGGGTGTGTGTGGGTGTGTGTCTGACCTGGTAGAGCATGAGTCGAACGTCAGCCTGCTGGCCCAGACAGCGGCGCAGGCTGCTGAGAATCTCAAGACAGAAGGCTTCGTTGGAGGCAGCGTTGTAGCGGGAGTGGACGTCCACCTGGACCTGGGCAGGGGTCAGGGGTCAGAGACACAGGGGTCAGAGACACAGGGGTCAGGGACACAGGGGTCAGACGGTGGGAGGAACCACAGGTCACCTGACCAATACACAGTATCGTACACCCAAAGCCTCATACACACACACTCACTCACTCTTTACCTGGCTACAGGAGAAAGCCTGGCTGGACTGGCTGGGGGCCAGACTACCCAAAACCCGGAAGTTCTTTAGTAGCAACAGGAAGCCTGTCACAGCTGACCTCCTCCCGTCCAGCTGGCTGGAGGAGGAGAGGAAGAAGGCCAGGGTGGAGGAAGGAGGAGAGGATGAAGGAGACAGGAGGGGTAAGAGGAAGAGGTAAGTTCTTGCCATAAATTCATGAGAGTAGGTTTCCAGTACGGCGAATGAGAAGGTGCAGAAGGTGAAGTGTTGGCACTACCTGGAGAACATGGCCTTGCGGAGAACCAGGATCAGAGCATCCTTCATGGACATGCTGACCTTCAGCAGGGGCTGGAGATCACGGACCAGAAAACAAACAACACCCAGATAAATAAAGTGTCCAGGAGAGGGTGTGTGTGTGTGTGTGTGTGTGTGTGTATGTGTTACCTGGACAGCCTTGAGCAGGCCTTGCACCGTGGCCAGAGGCAGATATGACAGGTGGTCAAACGTCTCTGTCACCTTAGAGGATGACTCCAGGAGGATCATGGGAGCTGAGACCACCATGTCGGAGAGCAGGTCTGAAGGTGCCGGACAGAGAGAGGAAGTGATGTCAGACAACACAGACACAACACAAGAGCAGACAGGAAGTTGCTTTCCAAGACTGTTCATCAGCACCTATGAAATGAGTGACAGGAGAGGCTGTTTTCGTAACCAGTCGGTTCAGGACTTGCTCCAGTATCTCGCCTCTGATTGGCTCATGTATCTGCGTGTGAAGACAGTGGCACAATTAGTTATGGATGAGTAATAACGCCGAATTAAGAATCGCAGAATACAACAATCATTTGAGTGTGATTGGTGATCCAAGGGAGTCTACCTTGAAGCCCTCCAGGAGAACCTGCCCCCCCAGCCGACAGGACAGTTGGGAGGGGGTCTTGGCAGTGGTCGGGACCCCCTCCGAGGTCTTCCCAAATGGGCCGGCTTTGGGGCCAAAAGCGTCCATCAGGATGAACCCCAACTGAACCAGTCCCTGGATCACATGGTCCCAGCCAAACACACTAGGCAGGCAGGGTCAAAACATGAGCTGACACATTGTCTAATACATTTACATTTCGTCATTTAGCAGACACTCTTATCCAGAGCGACTTACAGTAATTACAGGGACATTCCCCCCAAAGCAAGTAGGGTGAAGTGCTTTGCCCAAGGACACAACGTCATTTGGCACGGCTGGGAATCGAACTGGCAACCTTCAGATTACTAGCCCGACTCCCTCACCGCTCAGCCACCTGACTCCTAATACACGTCTGAAACCCTGATGGGGTTAGGTGCTGACAGCACAAACCTGTTGTTGACCGTGTCCAGGATCATGGCTGCGACGCTGCTGCGCGGAGGCAGCAGGTCCTGGAGGAACCTGGAGCCCTGCAGGAGCTGCTCGTCTCTGAAGCCCCTGGTGATGGCAGCCTTCAGGAGGTCAAACACCTGGGCGGGCGGGAGGATAGGATGATTGACAGAGATAAGATGGAGGAGAACAGCCAGCCGGCGGGTCGGAATGCTGGAACATCAGACCCCCAGAAGGGATGTGCGTCGTCCCACCTGCTCCTCGTAGCGCTGGATGCGAGCCACGGAGAGCAGCAGAGCGATGCTGAAAGGACACAGCTCCCCGTGATGTGTCTGCAAAACAGCAATGCAAAAAGTTGAAACCTATCATGGTTATGTCAACAGTAAAACGACTACCAGCAGGCAGTGACTAAGTGCTGCCCAGACTTGTTCGTGAGGGAGTGTGAGAGTGTGTAAGACCCAGACTGGTTTGTGAGGGAGCGTGTGAGTGTGTAAGACCCAGACTGGTTCATGAGGGAGTGTGAGAGTGTGTAAGACCCAGACTGGTTTGTGAGGGAGCGTGTGAGTGTGTAGCAGAGCCAACAGACAAACCACGTACCATCACACCTTTCCCCTACCCCCGACAAGGAGAAAGGGGGTTTTCCCCCTTTGTCCTTATCTCCAGAACAGGAGCTTCAAAGCTTCTGGCCCAGCATGGGGTCAGAAGGTAGACCAAAATGGCCTTACAGTATGGAGACAAAGGATTTTAAGGAAGAACTAACTTTTCTGGATTTACAAACATATTCTCAAGGGCTACATGGCTCAGGGACACTATTTCAATGACAGTAGTTGATGTGTTATAATGTATGCTTTCCCTTTAAGGCTGTGTTGATATAATTTGATGTTTTAATGTAACTTCCTTTCCTGTTATGATAAATCAGTCAATCTTGATATCAAAATGATTCGAATCTACAAACTAAACCATTTATGAATGTTGTATTGTTATATTTTCAAGTATAAGCAATACATGGACATTTGAAATAGCTGAACTCTGAAAAGTTATCAACCACTTCACACCCATACGTCAATCTCAGGATGGACGCCCAGTTGGGAGTAACTGACCAATCAAAGAGTTCACCTCCAAAAGGATACCCCCTTTCGCAAGGATTATAAAACCTCGACGCACAAGCAATCCTGGCTTTTTTGCAAGGATTCACCGGAAGTGTTCGCGACACATCTGACCTATCCTTCTCAATCAGCAACTCACTGGACCACGAGGAACTTGAACGAAAGATTCCTTTGCTCTAACCGTTTGACAACGACGAATGGAACTTTGACTCTTCTTCTTCAAACTGACAACAGTAACTGCGATATTGTTACATTTCTTACTTGTGAACATTGGCATATTGTGATTTAATTTGTTACGTTTGATTTTAGTTTGCAAATGATTTAACCTAACTTTTGTTAGGATTAGTTAACATACTCTCCCATTGTTCTCCAGAAGCCTCTCTCTCTCTCCCTTCCCCCTCCCCACACGCTCTCAACCTACCATCTTGTACCAACCCTCATCATAGTTTAGGACCTACTGTATACAGTTCAACTCAACTCACTTTCAACTAACCTATAACTTCTCTGGTATTTGTTCATTATAATTACATTTCCTTAAATAAATCATTGTTTATAATACTCGCGTTATCCCTCACGTTATCTGATCTGCTCTACTTTCATAGAATTCACTACTTAAGATTAGAATGATTATTACGAAGGCTATTATTTCAATATTATTCAATAAGGTTTCCTCTATCCCTTTAACAATAAGAGGTGGTGCCCCCAAGAACTACATACTTTATCATAAATTAAGTATTGCTAATCTTAAACGAGCGAACCCCGCTACAAGTGTGTAAGACCCAGACTGGTTTGTGAGGGAGCGTGTGAGTGTGTAAGACCCAGACTGGTTTGTGAGGGAGCGTGTGAGTGTGTAAGACCCAGACTGGTTTGTGAGGGAGCGTGTGAGTGTGTAAGACCCAGACTGGTTCGTGAGGGAGTGTGAGAGTGTGTAAGACCCAGACTGGTTCGTGAGGGAGCGTGTGAGAGTGTGTAAGACCCAGACTGGTTTGTGAGGGAGCGTGTGAGAGTGTGTAAGACCCAGACTGGTTTGTGAGGGAGCGTGTGAGAGTGTGTAAGACCCAGACTGGTTTGTGAGGGAGCGTGTGAGTGTGTAAGACCCAGACTGGTTCGTGAGGGAGCGTGTGAGTATGTAAGAGAACGTGTGTGAGAGGCCGGGGTCATAGCGGTGTTTGTAAGATGCAGCATCGGAGACCTTAAGGCCTTTGAGGAACTCTCTGCCCAGTTCATGGTCCAGCCGCATGGCAAAAACAATGTGGAGGATGACGGTGCCCTCCACGTGCCTCAGCTGGTCCTGAGGGATGGACTGAGCCTCCACCTCCATGCCCCTGGAGGAGAGAGAGGAGGTAGGTATGGGATTCATGGAAATGGATGCGGAGCATGACAAATGAAGACAAACAGGTGAGGTGGACCGCATGACGAAGTTGGCAGACTATTTTGATCACTCACTCTCCTTCTTTCTGCTCCTCTTTCTGACAAAGATCTTGCTCTTTAAAGTAGCTGATGATTCCTTCCATGACCATCTTCTGACAGCCCTGGAAGACACACCCACACTGGGTCATTTAGGCACAGCCGTTCCCTGTGCTACATGAACTAACCACACCCACACACCCACCCACCTTGCCTGCCAGAAGCAGGAGTTGGTAGACCAGAGGGGGGATCTCCTGCAGGTCCAGCTTGAGAAACATCCTCAGCACCTTCTCCACCAGGAACTGTAGTTCCTCTGGAGCGAGCGGAACATCCCTGGAGACAGGGTACACAGACAGTGGGGTGGTTTAAGACGTCACCTATGTTACCCATCTTGATGTGGTTCACCTGGCGTGCAAAACGTCCTATTTTAAGGCAGCTCCTCGGAGATCAACATCAAGCTCAACATTGAACCCTAACTGGTAAGAAGAGTTGACAGGAAACAAACGTCAAATACTTTTGTTCCTATCCAGGTCTAAAAAACCTCAGTGAAACAACAGTGAAAGGGGAGACTTGGTAGCAGGGGGGCATGTGTGTTTGTATCCATGCCGACAGTTTTACCTGAACATGGTGGTTAGGTGGATCACACACTGAGGGTCCCATCTGAGAGCAACACAGCAAAAACACGTTGTATACTAGAGGCTGGATGATGTTAAATCATGTATACTACAAACTGTGGGGAACATGTTCCACCATCTTTACTAACTGTAGAAAACATGTTAAACGTATACTGTAGGAAATGTCATACACCATATATATATATATATACACACACACACACACATCGATCAGGAAAACATTTTATACTTACGGCTTACGACTGCGGAAAAAACATGTTTTAAACATGTCACCTGCCAACGCAGGAAGGATTGATCTGAGCTTTACAGTAACTCTGCTCTCGTGAGAGGGCTTACCTGCTTGAGCAGAGACTATTGATGAGCTGCTTCTTGTACTCTTCACCATTCAGCTCCCCTGTTTATGTTTAAGGACAGGAGCAAAGCAATGCAAAGCACGACCAGGTAAACACCCATGGTAAATCAATGCTGACTGGGGATTTCCCTTTGATGGTACGCAGGTAGTCTATGCCTCAGCAGCCTGCCTCATCCACGCAGCTACCTTTGCCGTAGGACACAGTGTCGGTGGCAGCCAAAGCTGTAAGCACGGTGGGGAACAGCTCCAGGGATTTGCCACTGCCCATCTTGCCTGCCTTGATGGCATCCACAAACAGCGATCCCAGGTCAACCAGAGAAGGTCCAGGAAGGCTGTGGGTCTGCACATAGAGACAGAGAGAGACAGAGACACACAGACAGACAGAGAGAGAGAGAGAGGCCAGGAGTAAAGGTTGAGGTAGCTATTTCAGCTACTTTCTAACCTGCTAGAATATGAAAGCCACCTCAGTAGATGTCTGAGTCCGTTACAACCATTGGTGCACGTAGAAGGCGCTCATAACACCCCCCTGACGCTTGTCTTTTATGCGCTCCTAAAGCGCAACGACGAATATATTTTACCTCCAACATGAGCAGTCCGATGATGTCAGCTGCGACCTCCGTCTGGAGATCTCCCGACTCACACAGGGGGATGCAGTGTTGGTAGATTAGCAGCCTGCGGGTAGCCCCTTGAGCAGCAGTTGGCGGTGAACCTGACACAAAACACACACGCATACATACTTATACATACTTTGAAGTGTACTAGCGAACAGACAATATGCAAGCTAGTCCACTAAGATCTTAGCAAGCTGTCATGCGTCACCTTTGAAGATGCCTTTGATCACTGCTGCTATGTCTTTTCCTTTCAGCGCGCTGGTAGTCACCATCGTAATCAACTAGGAGGAGAGCCATCAGAGACTGTGGTTAACAGTGATCATACAGTCTGCATGGGTGTGTGCAGCTATGGAAGGTGTAGCTAGCTGGCTTCTTCGATAACTAGCGACGTAGGCTAATAGTCAAACCTTTTCATCCGTCAGTGAAGACAAATACTTCTCCAGTTCGCTGATGTTCTCATCGTTGGACAAGGTAACTATCTTCTCCACGTCAGCCCTCATGCTGTACGTTAACCTGAATCGACTCTTTACTACTAATATGAAAAGCGTAACTTTTTCTGTGATGATTAGCTAATTATAGTGTTTTATTTCCTATGAAATTCCCGCTTCCCTATACAACTCTTTCGTCTGGCGTTTGTATGTCTGTGATTGGACAAGTTGTTCTGGGTTGCCAGATGACGGTTCAGAAATCGCTCTCATGACGTGCTAGTGGTCTCCTCAATGTATAATACTTTGAAATGCCTAATGAGATGTACACGAGATTTCAAAAATGCTTATTTTATTTCATACAACTTTCACGAGGTAACATTTCATTTTATGAGGTGTGGATGCCTATTTACTACTGTCACTCGGGGACAAGGTTTCAAACAAATTTGGCAACCCTATTCCGCGCGTTAAAAGGAACGCCCACCACGTGCTTACGACACGTTTATTTAGCTACCTGAAAATTGAGTCTTACCCCTACCCCTTGCCCTCGAAACTGAGGGGTAAGGGCTACATAGCCTTATGAAATCGATGTCTCCAAAGCAAGTAGCCTAGTGCTATGCACTGATATCGAACGAAATTCGACGCTAATGGAGTTTAGTTAAAACTGTAGACATGCATGGAGTCCATTCAAGGCTAATCAGAGAAATGCGGGACTGTTGTGCAAATCAGCAATGTAACGTTAGCGTAGCAAACTAGCGATTTTTCCTAAACTGTCGAGTCCTTACTGATACCGCACTGGTCCGGTATCAGCATTCCTATTACTGGGGATATAAATACACATTACAGAAATCAAATATTTCCACAAACTTTTCCACATACTATTATGCAATATACTTCCCCCCCTCAAATCTAACATATCTGACGAACTTCCACTAAACAGGAGATTATTTTAATATAACGCGGGCCATGTCTAGTTATACCTCCGTCCTAAAGTTCGAAGATTTATGTCGTTTAAAAAACCCTCCCTTAACCCTGCCGTTCTCCAGAACTACAGACCGGTATCACTGTTACCCTTCCTTTCAAAAACAATTGAACGTGCTGTATCTAACCAACTGTCTAACTTTCTCTCTCAGAACAACCTGCTTGACCTGCTTGACCCCAACCAATCGGGCTTCAAGACTGGCCACTCCACAGAGACTGCCCTCCTTTCAGTCACCACTGCCCTCCAGTCTGCCAGAGCGGCTTCCAGGTCATCCGTTATCATTCTGCTGGACCTTTCTGCAGCGTTTGATACGGTTAACCACCAGATCCTGCTCGCCAGACTTTCTGAGATGGGCATCACTGGCACTGCACTCCAGTGGATCTCATCCTACCTGTCGGGAAGATCCTACCAGGTTTCCTGGGGAGGCAAACTGTCGGGCCCTCGCCAGCTCTCCACTGGTGTCCCACAGGGCTCCGTCCTTGGACCCCTTCTCTTCTCTCTGTACACCACCTCACTTGGACCAATCATCACCTCCCATGGCTTCTCCTACCACTGCTACGCTGACGACACGCAGCTGTACCTGTCGTTCCCCCCGACCGATCCGGGGATCTCAGCTAGGATTGAGGCCTGCCTCACAGACATCTCCGCCTGGATGACCGAGCACCACCTCCAGCTGAACCTCGCCAAAACAGAACTTCTCATCATCCCGGCTAAACCCTCCATCTCCCACGATCTCTCAATCACCCTGGGATCTGCGACGGTGACCCCTTCATCCTCTGCCAGGAACCTTGGGGTTACCATGGACGACGAGCTCTCCCTCACGGCCCACATTGCTGCGGTCTCCCGGTCGTGTAGATTCACCCTCTACAACATCCGGAAGATCAGGAGATACCTGTCTGAGCACTCCACCCAGCTGCTAGTCCAAGCACTCGTCCTCTCCAAGTTGGACTATTGCAACTCTCTGCTCGCTGGTCTCCCAGCATGTGCAACCCGCCCTCTTCAGAGGATTCAGAACGCGGCGGCCCGCCTGGTCTACAATCTACCCAGACGCTCCCATGTTACCCCGCTCCTCATCTCTCTCCACTGGCTACCTATCATGGCCCGTATCAGATTCAAGACCCTGGTATTGACCTTCCGAGCAGTGAACGGGACTGCACCCGTCTACATCAAGTCTCTCCTGCAGCCTTACACCCCCACCCGCCACCTACGGTCTTCTTCAGACAACCGCCTGGTGGTCCCACCGCTCAAGACCGCCCGGTCCCAACACAAGCTCTTCTCCTGTCTGGCCCCCCAGTGGTGGAATCAACTCCCCACCTCCATCAGAGACACTGACTGTCTCTCCACCTTCAAGAAAAGGCTCAAGACGCACTTGTTCCGGGAGTACAACGGTACTTAGGAACGGTTCGCTTGACCCGATGTTAGTTTCCTCAAGGATCACAATGACTCTTGCTTAGAGACTTGTTGCTCTTGTGGTTAGTGGTAACTGATTTAAATTTTTGGTTCTCGCTGTGATATATTGTTTTATTACTGTTGCTTGCTTTTTCCCACAGGTACACTTGCACTTATAGCTGTTCATGTTGTTTGGTTGTGACTTGTTTAACTACATGCTCTTATGGTTCTTCCCTTTGGCACTTACTTTGGTTGTTCACAATGTGTGCTTCATGTTTTGGCTACTCGCGATGTTTTTTGGCTATCTTGTTGTTATGATCAGTGACCTGTGCACTTTGTAAAGCTCTCTCTTGGAAGTCGCTTTGGATAAAAGCGTCTGCTAAATGAATAAATGTAAATGTAAATGTTTATTTATATCTAAACATTAAGAAACGTCTAACGGCCATACATGCATTTAGACTTATACAGGGCAGGATCGGCTACCTAAACTCCAATCTCACCATCCAATCTCACCATCCAATCATGATATTAACTGTCCAATGTGGATTGGATTGTAGGCTAATCACGCCTTTGAGTGAGAATGGATACAGCCAATAACGTCGCATCTTTCCATTGTGAGTCTATTGGAAAGCTTTCTGTCAGAAAATAAGTTGAAGTCCGTTGGCTGTCCCTGTATACTGTCAGTACAATTGTCCAAGAAAGCATCAAAGTAAGTGACCATTAATTTTATTTTCTACTTAAATAGGAATAGATTGTATTACATCCGTCAGGTAAAGTCATGTTAACATGTTGTTGTCCGGTGTCATGTTACATTTTATGGCAACTTCAGTCACTTTAGCTAATATTAGCAATCGCATAATAGTATGTGGGAAAGTGTGTGAAAATATTGTATTTATGTGTTGTCTATTTATATGCCCAGTAATGTTGCTGTTGATACCGGGCCAGTGGCGCAATGGATAACGCGTCTGACTACGGATCAGAAGATTCTAGGTTCGACTCCTGGCTGGCTCGCTTTTTTTAAGTTTTGGAAACCTTTTTACTCGGGACACCGCAATTTTTTTTAGCTGAAAGACTGGATATAGGACATAAACAACATTATTAGAAATCAGGACACAAGAAAGTCTGCATTTGCCAGAATAAGATAATAGTGATTTCCATACCGGGTATCGATAAAAATCCTCTGATTATTGGGTGTGCTCAAGCCTTCGGCGAGCACAACCATTGTTCTCACTCATATATATTTATGGTATGTTACCTCTATCCTCCGTTTTTAAAGTATATTAAATAATATTCAGTCAGAGTTTTCAATACGGCAATCGAACTGAAGTGCTTGCACTATAGTTTTATCAAGTGTTGCAGTCATTGGTTGCGGCGGCGTACCGACTCGTGTACGAATTCCGACGTCACATGTATCCACCCAGGCACGCAAGGACGGTGGAGATCATCGGCACTGCAGCTCCCACAGCTGTTGTGGTGATGTAATGTAGCTCTGTAGTGACTACGGATGGCTGTGTGTGCCAGGCTCTGCGGAGTGGGTCAGTCGCGGAGGTGCAGGCGGCGACAGCGGCAAAACCAACAGGACCAGGGAAGCGACTCGGATATGGACATGGACGAGGAGGAAGAGGAGCGGATTGTGGGCCAGACTCAAGCCGAGACTGGCAGCGGCCCTAGGCCCTCCTCTGCCGCGGCAGGGCCCAGTGTGGCCCATGACGCGGCTACTGAATGTAACCGCGCTAGTGTCAACAGACTTGAGATAGGAAACTGTGGAGGTACCGGGCCGCCGAAACCGCAGTCGTTGCTGGACCTACCCCCGGAGATTTTAGTAGAAATCTTCTCCACACTCCCCGGCACAGCGCTTCCAAACCTAGCGCTTGTCTGCAAAAAATTCAGGCAAATTCTCAATACTGAAACGATCTGGAGAAGGCGATGTACGGACGGTAAATAATGCAGCGCCTGCAGGGGCTGAGAAAAACTAAACCCAGTCTTTATTTATCTCGAATACACACTGCAATTCAAAGCATTAGTAGTTCATTATTTTGGTCGAATAGCTACGATGTCTGGTGGTTAGCCTGATCTGCTTTTTTGTTGACAGTTTGCGCTTAGGCAGCAATATCTCGTGCTTTTGTTCACGAGAAAACGAATTCCTCTAAAAGCGTTTCTATTGATCAATCCACGAGGGGTCCGTAAAGTAAAGTGTTGTTTATTCGTTGCATAACGTTCTGTTCTGCAACCATATCACAACTATGTATTTGGTTAGATAGGTGGATACTTCTTTAGCCTGTATGCAAACAATAATTGTCATGGGGCCCCTCCCCCTTTTGACTAAGCATACAACCGTGGTAGCGCACACCCGTTGTAAATGAAACCTTTCTGGTCATCTTGAGTCAGGGTCGAACAGAACTACGTTCTCGATATGCTGTACCCGGACATTATAATCTTCTTGCCATCTTTATTCCATGTTATTGTTTGGGTTCTTATAATACAAGAGTGTTATTATCAGGTGTGTGGCGACCCAGTCTGATGCCTGTAATCTGTCACATCTGTGTCCTTCTAATGTTAAAGGTCTGGCATAATGAAGGTATGATGAGCCTGTCAGACTTGAACGGTCATTTCCCCATTATTCTCCCCTGCAGAGTTTGGCATGAGGGAAGACCTTCGGAAGATGGAGGTGGCGGGTGTGTCCAGCAAAGAGCTCTATGTTAAACGTGAGTCGGTTAAGTCTCTTTCCATCCTGCCTTTCCTCTCCTCCCTGAGCGCTTGTCTTCCTTCTCCATTTGTCATCATCAGACTTGTTTGTTCTTTTGAGTTGAGAAGGGTAATACTTTGCTCCTGCCCCACACTCCACACTCCCTAGTAGCCCTGGCTATGCTCTTGTGGTTTACCTGTCCAGGTGTAAACCCCCGGGTCAAGTCTGGACGCTTTGTGAAACTCCTCCCTGACTACGAACACATGGACTACCGAGCATTGTACATGCACTGTATGTACTACGTAAGGTCGTAAAACACCAGTTTGTGTGTTGCGTTTTTCCTGTGCACTGTGTCAGATGACTGTCACTGTATTGTTATGACGCCTAGCCGCAGCATTAAGACAGGTTGATGTGTTTTCTGATGTGGGCAGTGTCCATCCAACTCAGCATGGTCCTTCACCATAACTTCCTGTTTCCTCTGCGTGTGGGCCCGCTTGCGTGCTCCTGTTGTTGATGCCACCCTAGAAACACACGTTTTTGTTTTGGTTCCCTCTGACGATTGAACCCGTTTCTCCACAGCCCCTGTCTGCAGGGTTAACCCCGCACTGCTGATGCTCTAACCGCACGATGGGAACCTTGTTTAGCTGCGGAGCTCATTAACCCCTTGCTGCTGTGTACCGTTGCAGTGCTCCACCCGTACCGACACATCCTGGGTCTCTGGCAGCCCGACATCGGCCCTTACGGCGGGCTGCTCAACGTGGTGGTAGGTTCCGACGAACCGACACAAACGCAAATCTATCCTCGAAGTGATGACGCAATTTTTGTTGGGGTGAAAACCTCGTCGTCCGTATCATCAGGGCGTGGGACATCTTTTCACGCCTACTCTCTCTTCTACGCCAACACTCCGTTCTCCCTCCCTCCAGGTGGATGGCTTGTTCATCATTGGCTGGATGTACCTACCCCCACATGACCCCCGGGTGGAAGATCCAATGAGGCGACGGCCGCTCTTCCGCATTCACATGTGGGAGAACAAGAAGGCCTCGGTGGAGTGCATGTACGGACACAAGGGCCCTCACAAGGGGGACATCCAGGTGAGTCCCCGCCTGGATGTCCCCCCCCCCCACCTCTCAGGGCAGGGGATGGGGCATGAGGGGGGCAGCTAGGTGGGCCAACGCTAGTTCATATGGTGGTCATTGTGAGGGGCTTCAGTGAAGGTCCTGCCAAGATCTTTCAGGTCTGCTTAGCCTCCATTCATGAAGACACATGGGTTTCGTTTCCCCGCTGTTGTGGTTCTAACCAGAGCTGTCTCTCCCATCTTCAGACAGGGAAGAAGGATGAGTTCTCAACCAAATGCAACCAGACCGACCATCACCGCATGCCTGGGGGGAGACAGGAGGTGAGGTGTGGGGGTCAGCTACACATGGGGAAGTTAACCCTGCCTGGGGAAACGGGCCTTGGGCAGGCAAAGCCGGGTTTCTACTTGAATACACATCTAACAGCAAGAATGCTAACAAGGTAAATGGAATGACATGATGATGTCTGAACTTTAATTTTGCTGTTTGTGTGCAGGAGTTCAGGACATGGCTGGAGGAGGAGTGGGGTCGGACTCTAGAGGACATCTTCCATGAACACATGCAGGAGCTCATCCTCATGAAGTTCATCTACACCAGCCAATACGAGTAGGTCCTCTATATGACATTGTTACAGCAGCCAATAGGAGTAGGTCCTCCTTTTTACATCATCTTTGTGTTCCCTCACCCAGTAACTGCCTGACGTACCGGCGGATCTTCCTGCCTCCTCGACTGCCCTCCGACCTGCTGGCGCCCGGCCTCTTCAAGGGCACCTACGGTAGCCACGGCCTGGAGATAGTCATGCTCAGCTTCCATGGGCCCTGGGCCAGAGCCACAAAACTCACTGTAAGTCCTCCCTCCTCCACATCTCCAGTTCTGGACCATACCTCTTGTGTTGGTGTGAAGGAAGAAAAACAAAAACAAAAGGGAAATGTAGGTCACTGAACAGGAAATGACGTCTCTGACATCATCCTTGAATTGTGGGATTTTGTGTGTCCCTAAAAACAATGCCCCTCCACATTGCCCCTCCGGACTCTCCAGGGTGACCCCAACGTCCCGGCAGGCCAGCTGACCCTAAACGTGGACCTGAGGAAGTCGGTCCGCCTGCCCGACCTGGAGCAGCAGCGCAGCGTTGAGGAGCTGTCTCGCCTGGTGCTTGGCGCCCACGAGGAGGCGCAGAGGGAAAGCCAGCAGGGGGCGGCGGCCGACGTAGAACCAAGCGCCACTCAGGAGGCTGTGGAGGGGGCTGCTGGTGGGTCCAGCCCTGGGTCTCGCTCTGGTCCTGGTCCAGAGGACGGAGCCTGCTCCGAGGGCAGCCACTCAGGCAGCGGCGCCCCACCAGCCCTGGAGCCCCAGCCCTTTGTCCTCCCCCTAGGGGTCATAGCCCGCAACGAGGTGTACCCCCGCACCTGCAGGATGTGGTGAGTCCCCACAAAAAAAGCCACCTTGATATTAATACAATTTAAACCGGGGGAAAAAAAAGGTGACACGTCAACATTACAACTTGAAATTAATTATTCTAATCGGTTCCCTCTTCCAAGTTTCTATGGGACCGGCCTGATCGCAGGTCATGGCTTCACCAGCCCGGAGCGCACACCCGGCCTGTTCATCCTGTTTGACCAGGACCGATTTGGCTTCATCTGGCTGGAGCTCAAGTCCTTCAGCCTGTACAGCCGCCTGACCGACCAGCTGCCCCACGCCCACGCACCCAGCATGGAGCGCTTCGAAGCCATGCTGCGCAACATGCAGTCCTGGACATCCTGATGGGCAGACACACACTAGTACCAGGAGCTCTTGCTCCAGTCCATACAGTATGTATAAGATCCTGTCTGTCCCCATACGTTCTGACAACTCCATACATGACACAGGCACACTCTATTCCATACATGCACTTTTGTAGCCCGCCTCCTCCCAGCTCGCCTCTGCAGCCCCGGTTTCGAATGCTGTGGCGTGCCAAAAGGTCACATGATGCGCAGATCTCCTCAACCTAAGCAGCCTTTTTTCATGTTATTTATTTAGTCCGGATCAGTCAGTCTGTGCCTCTGATTCGGTTGCGTGTACCATGTCTGTCAAAATGCTTCTAAAAACAGCCACACGGTATTACTATGGCTGTTGTATGCTTACTGTGCCCCCCCCCCCCCCACACACACACACACACACACACCTACACACACACACACACACCTACACACATACCACCACAGCAGTATGCATGCTGTATTTGATCAGATTGATCCTGCGTTCTGTTTATCCCGCTCTTATTCACACAGCCGTGAAACACTGTTTATGGAAAGATCTTGCTCTGGACTCAGGTCATACTCTCTCCCACTTCACTCGCATAGAACAATTTAAACTGTTTTGTTATTATCCTACAAAGGGACATGTGCAAACCACAGCCAAACTCTTCAGGTGTCTGTAATATACCTGTCAAATTGAAATATTAAGAGTGAAATAATTTTCTACCTGTAGGCAGGTAAACTTATCACCTGTAGCTGCAATGGCCAGTAGGAAGACTGATAGCATTGTGGCCTTTGATCAGGTTATTGCACAGGCAATGTACCCTGTCCACTAAGATCCCCAGGCACACATTGAACCTACACAGTCTGTAGCGGAACTTTGTCGATAGCAGTCCCTTCGGCTGTGTGTGAGGTGAGTGGTAGGTTGGTATGCAGATCAGTATCAATTGTGTCTATTTTGTAGTTGTAATGAGCGTTACCATAACCAGGAAGTCTATGTGGATTGAAGGCGCACCAGTCAAAAGAATGATCCCCTCCTGCTTTCTCATGATTTGAATGTGTTGGTTCTTTCACGCTGACTTGGCCTCTCCCCCTCCGTGACCAGCAGGTGGGGTGCTGTGTCTCTCCCCCTCCGTGACCAGCAGGTGGGGTGCTGTGTCTCTCCCCCTCCGTGACCAGCAGGTGGGGTGCTGTGTCTCTCCTACTCCAAGTGCACTTCACTTCACAGGGCAGTGAATAGAGAGTAGAGAATCTCTTATCAAGACGCAGTCTTTTTGTGCCCGACTGCTGCTTTACTCAAATTTGCTAAACAAACTCTACAGGGAGTGGGAAAAGTAATATATAGAGATAAATATATAGGCTATATATTACAAAAATAACACATTTTAATGTGTAGTTTTGACTTGACTTTGGATTAATTGTGTAACATACTGGCATCACAACTGAGTTGATTTTGGTTTTGTTGTTTTTGGATATTGCTCAAATGCTGAATCATCGTCGTCCGCTCTGCTATCTGAATGACCCTTAGAGAAGTATTGTGGTTCTGTAAACCTGTTCTGCTGGAAAACTGTTTGACCTGTTGAACTGCTCACATCTGACTTCAGGGAGCTTTGCAGCTTTGCCACTCTTCTCTATCTATAATTA
This sequence comes from Osmerus mordax, assembly GCF_038355195.1. Lineage (NCBI taxonomy): Eukaryota > Metazoa > Chordata > Actinopteri > Osmeriformes > Osmeridae > Osmerus > Osmerus mordax. The sequence continues at coordinate 19,358,738 of NC_090053.1, forward strand.
AATAAAAAACAACAAAAAACCTCAGTCCAGTCTGTCTGTGTTCAAATATTCACTCACTACTAGCTGCTGTTCGGGTAGTTTTCTGGAACCTGCAGCCGCTACAGTTTAACAGTTCGGCTAGCTACGAACACAGATTCTCTCGATTCACTGAAAACCTTCACAAACTACCGGTATGTAAATCGGCTGCAATGACTCACATTCATTGACATTGGGCCTCATTCACAAATATGTGTGTAGATAATGTCTTACTTTACACACAAAATAAGTGGGCTCGCAAAATTGTTCTTCTACTTAATACAAATTATATAAACTGCGTTTGGCCGTCACAATGACCCGAAGGCAGCACAAGGGTTTAATCAAATCATTATTAAGCCTCCCGATTGTCCAGTTGTGCTCTCAGCAGCAGCATTGAATTTGGAGGACATATCTCCTGTCACTGAACCTGTTAAGGAAAATTGGACTCCTGAACTTCATATCCCTATCCGCAAAGGCTATTATGATTAATGACTTGATAACTGAAACAAATGTCGACCTGACGGAGCTCTCAGAAACATGGCTTACACCTGAGAAGTGTATCCCTCTGAATGAAGCTTCACCTCCAGACTCACCTCTGGAGAGGATCCCTTCCTCAATTGCTCTTCCCATTAAAACAAATTCATGTAACTGGGGAGTTTTTCCCCTTGTCTTCATGGAGGGTTTTAGGTTGGTGTCATTGTATGGGCATCAGCATTTTTAAGACATTACTTGTAAAAGGGCTATATCAATCAAATGTGATTTTGATTAATTGTGCAGGTTATCCATTAAATAATACACAATATAAAACATGATTTGTTTAATACCATTAGCAGTGCAGTATATCTGCATAATTAGACATTCCAGAATTATGGAGCATACAATCCAAATACATGTAACCAACAATGTAATCCCAGAGTTCTGTAATATGCTAAAACATGTTACAGAGAGGGTGGAGCTTGGTGCAATCCAATTTGTGGTTAAAACAAGCAGCAGCTGGCTTGTGGTTAGGAAAGTGAAATGAAGACTAGCCTTGCTCCCTCATTGCTAACCTTGAAATACAGAGCAGTGCATTAAAGAAACGATTTAGACAGAAGAGAAGTTAAACCACAAGGTTTTGTCTCCACAAGGAGCAGTACCACATGCTGTGGGAGTGATGGGTTCAGGTGCTTCTGTTCATAAAGAACTAGCTCAAACCGACAATGGAGGACACTACAGTCCCCTCACTTTGAAATTCAAAAAAACCTTTTCCATCAACAAGTGTCTGGTAGAACAAAAACAAGTAAGGTTGAGCTCACAGCTCACTATGTTCCTTCTCCTCTTTGCTCTGCCGGATCTTCTCTGGGAGGGTCTGGGTGTGGAAGATAAAGCGTTCCCTCCTCAGGTGCTGACCAGCCACCTGCTCCAACCCTATCCCCAGGTAATCCCCCTCTGCCCCGTACTGTGGCCACTGAGACAGACCTGCTCCATTAGGATCCCTGCACACACACAGACAAACACACAGATTTAAAGTCTCGAACGTCCACCACCTTGTGTATAGAGAATGCAGAGGAGTGTATTCCTACCCTGTGCGAGCAAAGTTTCCCCAGTAGCCCATCATAGTTTTACATAGGTGTTCATCTTCCTTTGTGCAGGGGCCTAGAAGAACAACAGGATTTATGTGAGTTTGTCCAGCTTCTTACATGATCTTTTGTGGTCCTACAGTATAGAAGACATATCACTTTTCATCCATGCTACCATGCGTCAGACTTACTGGATAGTTTCACATGAGTCGTGGTGAAGCACAATCCAAACACAGTGAATATTTCATCTCCGTGGTCACTTCCAACGAAGCTAGGCCTTGTGTCCGCGATGAATGTAGGAATGTACCGGTACTCATATAGGTAGACAGCAGCACCTGCATCTGTTATGTTAACATCGGTATCATGTTAACATCGAGCCACATTAAAAGTCGCTGTTTGTATCCTCTCCTCTCTCACTTCGTACAGGAGAAAATGTAGCAGATAACATGAGGGATTACATGGATGCTTGCCACAAACTTTGCCTACCAATATTTCATCTACCTATCCTTCTGCAGTCATTGTACATCCATTAAAGGAAAAGTATGACTTTCCTTTGTCAAATGCTAATTGTATCCCAGACCACACTAACAGACATGATTTACTTCCCAACTCATTAACCTACCTGTGTGTGCATTTGCTGTCTTAATGGCAGAAATAGTAAACAGAAAGTCTCCAATGAGTTCAGTGAAGCCATTTCGAATTTTCACCCGATCTCCAGAGGTTCCCAGATACTCATCTGCCACCAACTCAGCTATCCAGTGATCTTTAGGCTGCAAAGTAGATAGAACATTTCTGGCTTGACTGATGATCTGCATCTAATAGTGGTTCAACGAGCCTGTGTATGGCTGTGTTTTCCTTACATCAGGGAAGATCATAGACAGAAAAGGTAGAACTTCTCCCCGGTCCATTCCTTCTGTCCAGTTTGGAGGAGCAAGGAACTGTGGGAGGAAAACAAACCATTCACGTACTTTGTCCTACACACACTAGATACACTGGAGGATAAAATGCATATCTTTATTTTGGAGTTGCAGGCCTCCACGAGCACGATCTTACCCAGTGAGCCACCAGAACTCCCCCCACATCACTTTTCAATTCCAATGTGTGAACACTCAGCTAATTGTTCACTGGCGAAAACTATTTTTCCACAAGCTTACTTACCCCGGGTAGTAACCAGCCACCCTCATCACTGGTAATGCCTGTCATGAAGGGAACCTTGTGAAGCTGCTGGTTTTGGAACAGCTCCTCCACTGGTTTGATGAGGAAGTGCCCATCCACGGTGACAAGAAATCGCATCGTTTGGTCCTTGAAATTGGAGTCATCAAGATGAATTGGGATTTACAGTTTGTGGATTGGTGGTGGATCACATGTCAACAAAATATGTGTGATCTATAGAACCAACCATCAAATTTTAAATAAGCGTGTGTGTAGCATGGTTAAACACGTTAATGGTACCTTAGCAAGGGTCAATATGTCTTCTTCTCCAACAGCTCTCATGCATTCTGCAATCTTTTTAGTGCTGGTGATGTCACACCCAGATGAATTAGCTGCCATCTGGGGGAGGGGGGGGGGGGGGGGGGATTGAGCGCACAGAGAAGACACCACTGTGTGTCACAAGCATGACACACACTATAACATGTTTTTATATGTACGATAGACATGCATGACTTTAAAATCTAAAATGCATAGCACTAAAGCAATAAGCTGAGGTGGAGAAATGACCTTGGCCATAAGCAGAGGGTCAAGGGTGAGGATGGCATCCATGGCAGCAGTACCACTCTCAGCTATGGCACCATGGAACAGGCCAGTGGACATTGGGGACAGAAGCTGGTGAGTGAAACACAACAATGTAAGCAAAACGTTGGAAAGGTATTCACAAGTGTGGGCTTATTAGTGTGTGTCCTATGTTCGGATCCTCACCAGTAGTGATACACTCACTCCACCAGCGGACTCGCCAAATATGGTAACAGCACCAGGGTCGCCTCCAAAGTTGTGGATGTGTTCTTGGACCCAACGCAGGCCCTCCACCTGGTCCATGAGACCCATGTTTCCTGGGATGTGATGGTCCCCGGTGCTCAGGAGACCCAGGAGTCCCAGTCGGTACTGGACCAGAACCACCACTACATCCTGGTAGGCTGCCAAAGCAGAACCATCAAACATGGAGGCAGAGCCCATGGTGAAACCGCCACCATGGATCCAAACCATCACCTAGGATACAGAAGCAATATGGCTGCAACAGACAACTCTCTATGAATTCCAGAACTGACAACAACATCCATGGTGGGAGTTTGTACCGGTAGCTTGGCATCTTGAGCTGGTTTCGCAGGAGTATAAATGTTGAGGTAGAGGCAGTCCTCTGATATCTCTGGGAACTCCATGGTCATAGAGGACATCTTAGAAATCAAGTTGACCATTACATCCTTGTCCTGAAGACACCTGAAAAAGGGGCATGTCATGAAACAAGTGCCATTCCCTGGCCAACACAAACAAGACTTGATCTGGACTACAAACATTTTATAGAGTTGTGACTCTACTGGGTTAGGTGTATGTGTGTGCCTGCTGAGTCATACATGAATGGCTGCTTGGTGGCGTCCCTCAGCCCCTCCCACCCATCTGTGGGCTGGGGCGGGGCCAGTCTCAGGGGGCCCACAGGTGGCTTGGCAAACGGCACCCCCAGGTAGGCATGCACCAGCGTCTCCTTCCCCTTAACCTCCACATACTGCCCCCTCAGACCGCCCAGCTTGGTCTCCACCACAGGACTGTCCTTTGACCTGTGGAGGAGGAAGATCAATGAGAATGGATTCCCTGCCAAAAGAAAAACATTACATCAGGTTGCTTTAATTCTGTTAGATTGAACCTTACATCTTCTCTTTGACCTGCCGGATCTTCTCTGGGAGGGTCTGGGTGTGGAAGATAAAGCGTTCCCTCCTCAGGTGCTGACCAGCCACCTGCTCCAACCCTATCCCCAGGTAATCCCCCTCTGCCCCGTACTGTGGCCACTGAGACAGACCTGCTCCATTAGGATCCCTGCACACACCAACACACAAGTTTGTTTTTCTATTGTAGTGGGGCCCGACCATTCACTTCCATTCCAGAATGTGTTATCTTTAACCACTAACCCTTAAGCCTAAGTATTAATGTAATTGTAACCCTAATTCTACCCCTAACTCTAAAAGCCATAAACCCCCTGAAAATGCATTTGAAGTTATGGGTCCCAGCGAAAGGGCCCACAAGGTCAAGTTTTTCACATTTCACTATACTTGTGAGGACATTTGGTCCCCACAAGGGTAGTTAAACAAGACCACACACACTAAGTTACAAAAACATCTTATAAAATGTCCAATGTAGAAGAAATACGAAAAGGCAGCATGGTCCTACCCTGTGTGAGCAAAGTTGCCCCAGTACTTCATGATAGTCAAGCTTAGCCGTTCATCTTCCTCTATGCATTGTCCTGAGAAAGAGAGAGAGAAAGTCGACATACACAGTTCTACTTGTCTTACAGAGCAGTGCCATTTGAGGTTATGACGGTTTTACCTTCCGAGGCTTTCACAAAGCAGAATCCAAAGACATATATGAGGTCATCTGCATGATCCACTCCCACAAAGCTGGGCCTCAACTTCGTCATGATGGTGGGAGGTTCCTGGAGCTCATACACGTACACAGGGACACCCGCATCTGGGAGTACAAGGTTACATCTCCAATTATGGGTTTTTGGTAGTACTGCACTTTACTCAAGTATTACAGTAGTAATACCTAATCAAGTATTACCTACCTCTATGTGAATTTGCTGTCTTAATAGCAGGAATAGTAAACAGAAAGTCTCCAATGAGTTGAGTGAAGCCATTTCTGATTTTCACCCGATCTCCAGAGGTTCCCAGATACTCATCTGCCACCAACTCAGCTATCCAGTGATCTTTAGGCTGCAAAGTAGATAGAACATTTCTGGCTTGACTGATGATCTGCATCTAATAGTGGTTCAACGAGCCTGTGTATGGCTGTGTTTTCCTTACATCAGGGAAGATCATAGACAGAAAAGGTAGAACTTCTCCCCGGTCCATTCCTTCTGTCCAGTTTGGAGGAGCAAGGAACTGTGGGAGGAAAACAAACCATTCACGTACTTTGTCCTACACACACTAGATACACTGGAGGATAAAATGCATATCTTTATTTTGGAGTTGCAGGCCTCCACGAGCACGATCTTACCCAGTGAGCCACCAGAACTCCCCCACATCACTTTTCAATTCCAATGTGTGAACACTCAGCTAATTATTCACTGGCGAAAACTATTTTTCCACAAGCTTACTTACCCCGGGTAGTAACCAGCCACCCTCATCACTGGTAATTCCTGTCATGAAGGGAACCTTGTGAAGCTGCTGGTTTTGGAACAGCTCCTCCACTGGTTTGATGAGGAAGTGCCCATCCACGGTGACAAGAAATTGCATCGTTTGGTCCTTGAAATTGGAGTCATCAAGATGAATTGGGATTTACAGTTTGTGGATTGGTGGTGGATCACATGTCAACAAAATATGTGTGATCTATAGAACCAACCATCAAATTTTAAATAAGCGTGTGTTTAGCATGGTTAAACATGTTCAATGGTACCTTAGCAAGGGTCAATATGTCTTCTTCTCCAACAGCTCTCATGCATTCTGCAATCTTTTTAGTGCTGGTGATGTCACACCCAGATGAATTAGCTGCCATCTGGGGGAGGGGGGGGGGGGATTGAGCGCACAGAGAAGACACCACTGTGTGTCACAAGCATGACACACACTATAACATGTTTTTATATGTACGATAGACATGCATGACTTTAAAATCTAAAATGCATAGCACTACAGCAATAAGCTGAGGTGGAGAAATTACCTTGGCCATAAGCAGAGGGTCAAGAGCGAGGAGGGTATCCATGGCAGCAGTACCACTCTCAGCTATGGCACCATGGAACAGGCCAGTGGACATTGGGGACAGAAGCTGGTGAGTGAAGCACAACAATGTAAGCAAAACGTTGGAAAGGTATTCACATGTGTGGACTCATTAGTGTGTGTCCTATGTTCGGATCCTCACCAGTAGTGATACACTCACTCCACCAGCGGACTCGCCAAATATGGTAACAGCACCAGGGTCGCCTCCAAAGTTGTGGATGTGTTCTTGGACCCAACGCAGGCCCTCCACCTGGTCCATGAGACCCATGTTTCCTGGGATGTGATGGTCCCCGGTGCTCAGGAAACCCAGGAGTCCCAGTCGGTACTGGACCAGAACCACCACTACATCCTGGTAGGCTGCCAAAGCAGAACCATCAAACATGGAGGCAGAGCCCATGATGAAAGCGCCGCCATGGATCCAAACCATCACCTAGGATACAGAAGCAATATGGCTGCAACAGACAACTCTCTATGAATTCCAGAACTGACAACAACATCCATGGTGGGATTTTGTACCGGTAGCTTGGCATCTTGAGCTGGTTTCGCAGGAGTATAAATGTTGAGGTAGAGGCAGTCCTCTGATATCTCTGGGAACTCCATGGTCATAGAGGACGTCTTAGAAATCAAGTTGACCATTACATCCTTGTCCTGAAGACACCTGAAAAAGGGGCATGTCATGAAACAAGTGCCATTCCCTGGCCAACACAAACAAGACTTGATCTGGACTACAAACATTTTATAGAGTTGTGACTCTACTGGGTTAGGTGTATGTGTGTGCCTGCTGAGTCATACATGAATGGCTGCTTGGTGGCGTCCCTCAGCCCCTCCCACCCATCTGTGGGCTGGGGCGGGGCCAGTCTCAGGGGGCCCACAGGTGGCTTGGCAAACGGCACCCCCAGGTAGGCATGCACCAGCGTCTCCTTCCCCTTAACCTCCACATACTGCCCCCTCAGACCGCCCAGCTTGGTCTCCACCACAGGACTGTCCTTTGACCTGTGGAGGAGGAAGATCAATGAGAATGGATTCCCTGCCAAAAGAAAGACATTACATCAAGTTGCTTTAATTCTGTTAGATTGAACCTTACATCTTCTCTTTGACCTGCCGGATCTTCTCTGGGAGGGTCTGGGTGTGGAAGATAAAGCGTTCCCTCCTCAGGTGCTGACCAGCCACCTGCTCCAACCCTATCCCCAGGTAATCCCCCTCTGCCCCGTACTGTGGCCACTGAGACAGACCTGCTCCATTAGGATCCCTGCACACACCAACACACAAGTTTGTTTTTCTATCGTAGTGGGGCCCGACCATTCACTTCCATTCCAGAATGTGTTATCTTTAACCACTAACCCTTAAGCCTAAGTATTAATGTAATTGTAACCCTAATTCTACCCCTAACTCTAAAAGCCATAAACCCCCTGAAAATGCATTTGAAGTTATGGGTCCCAGCGAAAGGGCCCACAAGGTCAAGTTTTTCACATTTCACTATACTTGTGAGGACATTTGGTCCCCACAAGGGTAGTTAAACAAGACCACACACACTAAGTTACAAAAACATCTTATAAAATGTCCAATGTAGAAGAAATACGAAAAGGCAGCATGGTCCTACCCTGTGTGAGCAAAGTTGCCCCAGTACTTCATGATAGTCAAGCTTAGCCGTTCATCTTCCTCTATGCATTGTCCTGAGAAAGAGAGAGAGAAAGTCGACATACACAGTTCTACTTGTCTTACAGAGCAGTGCCATTTGAGGTTATGACGGTTTTACCTTCCGAGGCTTTCACAAAGCAGAATCCAAAGACATATATGAGGTCATCTGCATGATCCACTCCCACAAAGCTGGGCCTCAACTTCGTCATGATGGTGGGAGGTTCCTGGAGCTCATACACGTACACAGGGACACCCGCATCTGGGAGTACAAGGTTACATCTCCAATTATGGGTTTTTGGTAGTACTGCACTTTACTCAAGTATTACAGTAGTAATACCTAATCAAGTATTACCTACCTCTATGTGAATTTGCTGTCTTAATAGCAGGAATAGTAAACAGAAAGTCTCCAATGAGTTGAGTGAAGCCATTTCTGATTTTCACCCGATCTCCAGAGGTTCCCAGATACTCATCTGCCACCAACTCAGCTATCCAGTGATCTTTAGGCTGCAAAGTAGATAGAACATTTCTGGCTTGACTGATGATCTGCATCTAATAGTGGTTCAACGAGCCTGTGTATGGCTGTGTTTTCCTTACATCAGGGAAGATCATAGACAGAAAAGGTAGAACTTCTCCCCGGTCCATTCCTTCTGTCCAGTTTGGAGGAGCAAGGAACTGTGGGAGGAAAACAAACCATTCACGTACTTTGTCCTACACACACTAGATACACTGGAGGATAAAATGCATATCTTTATTTTGGAGTTGCAGGCCTCCACGAGCACGATCTTACCCAGTGAGCCACCAGAACTCCCCCACATCACTTTTCAATTCCAATGTGTGAACACTCAGCTAATTATTCACTGGCGAAAACTATTTTTCCACAAGCTTACTTACCCCGGGTAGTAACCAGCCACCCTCATCACTGGTAATTCCTGTCATGAAGGGAACCTTGTGAAGCTGCTGGTTTTGGAACAGCTCCTCCACTGGTTTGATGAGGAAGTGCCCATCCACGGTGACAAGAAATTGCATCGTTTGGTCCTTGAAATTGGAGTCATCAAGATGAATTGGGATTTACAGTTTGTGGATTGGTGGTGGATCACATGTCAACAAAATATGTGTGATCTATAGAACCAACCATCAAATTTTAAATAAGCGTGTGTTTAGCATGGTTAAACATGTTCAATGGTACCTTAGCAAGGGTCAATATGTCTTCTTCTCCAACAGCTCTCATGCATTCTGCAATCTTTTTAGTGCTGGTGATGTCACACCCAGATGAATTAGCTGCCATCTGGGGGAGGGGGGGGGGGGATTGAGCGCACAGAGAAGACACCACTGTGTGTCACAAGCATGACACACACTATAACATGTTTTTATATGTACGATAGACATGCATGACTTTAAAATCTAAAATGCATAGCACTACAGCAATAAGCTGAGGTGGAGAAATTACCTTGGCCATAAGCAGAGGGTCAAGAGCGAGGAGGGTATCCATGGCAGCAGTACCACTCTCAGCTATGGCACCATGGAACAGGCCAGTGGACATTGGGGACAGAAGCTGGTGAGTGAAGCACAACAATGTAAGCAAAACGTTGGAAAGGTATTCACATGTGTGGACTCATTAGTGTGTGTCCTATGTTCGGATCCTCACCAGTAGTGATACACTCACTCCACCAGCGGACTCGCCAAATATGGTAACAGCACCAGGGTCGCCTCCAAAGTTGTGGATGTGTTCTTGGACCCAACGCAGGCCCTCCACCTGGTCCATGAGACCCATGTTTCCTGGGATGTGATGGTCCCCGGTGCTCAGGAAACCCAGGAGTCCCAGTCGGTACTGGACCAGAACCACCACTACATCCTGGTAGGCTGCCAAAGCAGAACCATCAAACATGGAGGCAGAGCCCATGATGAAAGCGCCGCCATGGATCCAAACCATCACCTAGGATACAGAAGCAATATGGCTGCAACAGACAACTCTCTATGAATTCCAGAACTGACAACAACATCCATGGTGGGATTTTGTACCGGTAGCTTGGCATCTTGAGCTGGTTTCGCAGGAGTATAAATGTTGAGGTAGAGGCAGTCCTCTGATATCTCTGGGAACTCCATGGTCATAGAGGACGTCTTAGAAATCAAGTTGACCATTACATCCTTGTCCTGAAGACACCTGAAAAAGGGGCATGTCATGAAACAAGTGCCATTCCCTGGCCAACACAAACAAGACTTGATCTGGACTACAAACATTTTATAGAGTTGTGACTCTACTGGGTTAGGTGTATGTGTGTGCCTGCTGAGTCATACATGAATGGCTGCTTGGTGGCGTCCCTCAGCCCCTCCCACCCATCTGTGGGCTGGGGCGGGGCCAGTCTCAGGGGGCCCACAGGTGGCTTGGCAAACGGCACCCCCAGGTAGGCATGCACCAGCGTCTCCTTCCCCTTAACCTCCACATACTGCCCCCTCAGACCGCCCAGCTTGGTCTCCACCACAGGACTGTCCTTTGACCTGTGGAGGAGGAAGATCAATGAGAATGGATTCCCTGCCAAAAGAAAGACATTACATCAAGTTGCTTTAATTCTGTTAGATTGAACCTTACATCTTCTCTTTGACCTGCCGGATCTTCTCTGGGAGGGTCTGGGTGTGGAAGATAAAGCGTTCCCTCCTCAGGTGCTGACCAGCCACCTGCTCCAACCCTATCCCCAGGTAATCCCCCTCTGCCCCGTACTGTGGCCACTGAGACAGACCTGCTCCATTAGGATCCCTGCACACACCAACACACAAGTTTGTTTTTCTATCGTAGTGGGGCCCGACCATTCACTTCCATTCCAGAATGTGTTATCTTTAACCACTAACCCTTAAGCCTAATTATTTATGTAATTGTAACCCTAATTCTACCCCTAACTCTAAAAGCCATAAACCCCCTGAAAATGCATTTGAAGTTATGGGTCCCAGCGAAAGGGCCCACAAGGTCAAGTTTTTCACATTTCACTTTACTTGTGAGGACATTTGGTCCCCACAAGGGTAGTTAAACAAGACCACACACAAAGTTACAAAAAATGTCCAATGTAGAAGAAATACGAAAAGGCAGCATGGTCCTACCCTGTGTGAGCAAAGTTGCCCCAGTACTTCATGATAGTCAAGCTTAGCCGTTCATCTTCCTCTATGCATCGTCCTGAGAGAGAAAGTCGACATACACAGTTCTACTTGTCTTACAGAGCAATGCCATTTGAGGTTATGACGGTTTTACCTTCCAAGGCTTTCAAAAAGCAGAATCCAAAGACATATATGAGGTCATCTGCATGATCCACTCCCACAAAGCTGGGCCTCAACTTCGTCAGAATGGTGGGAGGTTCCTGGAGCTCATACACGTACATAGGGACACCCGCATCTGGGGGTACAAGGTTGGATGTCCAATTATGGGTTTTTGGTAGTACTGCACTTTACTCAAGTATTACAGTAGTAATACCTAATCAAGTATTACCTACCTCTATGTGCATTTGCTGTCTTAATAGCAGGAATATTAAACAGAAAGTCTCCAATGAGTTGAGTGAAGCCATTTCTGATTTTCACCCGATCTCCAGAGGTTCCCAGATACTCATCTGCCACCAACTCAGCTATCCAGTGATCTTTAGGCTGCAAAGTAGATAGAACATTTCTGGCTTGACTGATGATCTGCATCTAATAGTGGTTCAACGAGCCTGTGTATGGCTGTGTTTTCCTTACATCAGGGAAGATCATAGACAGAAAAGGTAGAACTTCTCCCCGGTCCATTCCTTCTGTCCAGTTTGGAGGAGCAAAGAACTGTGCGAGAAACACAAACGATTCACCAACTTTGTCCTACAAACACTTGACTAATTGTGGAAAATATTTCATTTTCTATGAACATACTTACCAATGGTAGTAACCAGCCACCCTCATCAGTGTTAATGCCTGTCATGAAGGGAACTTTGTGAAGCTGCTGGCTTTGGAACTGCTCCTCCGCTGGCTTGGGGAGGAAGTGCCCATCCACAGTGACGGCAAATCCAGTCATTGGGTCCTTGAAAATGGAGTTATGGTTAAAGATGTAACACGCAATACATATTCATAATAGGACAATAGCTAGGTAACGTACCGCATATCAGCAGGGCAGATTATACAAACACTGAATATAAGTCCGAAAAATCAGATTACTAGCATTTTTCCCCCCAAAGTGTGTGCATGGAGCAGATTTGATGGTGTTAGGGTTAGGGTTAGTGGTGATGGTGTTCAGTATCACCTCAGCAATGGTCAATAAAGCCTCCTTTCCTACGACTTTCATGCATTCTGCAATCTTCTCAGTACTGGTGATGTCACAGCCAGATGAGTTGGCTGCCATCTGGGGGAGGAAGGGTCAATATGATCATTCCAGAACACAGTATTTACATAATTTTCTTCACTTCTGTCCCATTACATTCATTTATTATCTACGTATTTAACTCATTAGAATGCATAGCACTAAGCATAGAGGTCTGAGCTGGGAAATCACCTTGGCCATGGGTAGAGGGTTGCTGGAGTGGAGGACATCCATGGCAGCAGTACCACTCTGAGCTATGGCACGGTGGAACAGGCCAGTGGACGTTGGGGACAGGAGCTGGTGAGTGAAGCATAGCAATGTAAACAAAATGTTGGGAAGGTATTCACAAGTGTGGGCTTTTTAGTGTGTGTCCTATGTTCGGATTCTCACCAGTAGTGATACACTCATTCCACCAGCGGACTCGCCAAATATGGTAACAGCACCAGGGTCGCCTCCAAAGTTGTGGATGTGTTCTTGGACCCACCGCAGGCCCTCCACCTGGTCCATGAGACCCATGTTTCCTGGGATGTGATGGTCCCCGGTGCTCAGGAAACCCAGGAGTCCCAGTCGGTACTGTACCATCACCACCACTACATCCTCGTAGGCTGCCAGAACCGAACCGTCGTACATTGATGCAGCACCCATTGCATATCCCCCTCCATGGATCCAGAACATGACCTGGAGAACATAAGATACAGCATGAACTTCTATCACCAGCACTGTTGCAAGAGAAATAATAATAATAACATAGAAAATATAAGATGACTGCTGACTATGAGACTGCATGTTCAGCTGAAGAAGTGTATATAATGTAAACGTACCGGTAGCTTGGCTTTCTCTGAGGCTTTGGCTGGCACATAAATGTTGAGGTACAGGCAATCTTCAGACACATCAGGGATTTCCACTTTTAAGGACCAAGTGGCAGCAAGATCAATGGATAACTGTCTGTTCTGAATACACCTGGGTGGAGATGAACGATAAAGACCTCCATTTTATATTGGATGTTACTTTACAATATCTTGTTAATTTGGATGATGAAGAGAAGATCATTGCTCCGTAGTGGCTGTACAGGTACAAATTACGTTTTATCACATCTGTTTATCAACATTATACATCCTCAAGATGAATAATGTATGTGTGACTCTGCTTACATGAATGGCGGCTTGGTGGCGTCCCTCAGCCCCTCCCACCCATCTGTGGGCTGGGGCGGGGCCAGTCTCAGGGGGCCCACAGGTGGCTTGGCAAACGGCACCCCCAGGTAGGCATGCACCAGCGTCTCCTTCCCCTTAACCTCCACATACTGCCCCCTCAGACCCCCCAGCTTGGTCTGCACCACAGGGCCTGAGGACAGTGGACATGAGGAAATTGTGAGGTTGTACCGGAGAAAATACTAAATGTACACAGATCATGTATACTTTTTTATATTAACATGTGTTACCCCTCCCCCCCCTCCAGTTGGAATTATAATATGCATATGACCTCCCTTTTTTGTGTGCAGAACTGTCAAAATTGCCAAAGAGCTTCTCTCAAATCAAGCCCTCACCCCTTGTTCCTCAGCTTGAAGCAAAGGCCCTAATGGATCTCGGTGGTATTGCATTTCCGCTTGGCATCTTCCTCGTTCCGATGATTTGATTGCATTAACATCAAACTATCCAAAACTTTCCCTTTTTTGGGGGGTTTCTCGAACCTGGCCTAAAATACTAACTTTACCATGGTTTACATTTAGTCATTTAGCAGACACTCTTATCCAGAGCGACTTACAGTAAGTACAGGGACATTCTCCCCGAGGCAAGTAGGGTGAAGTGCCTTGCCCAAGGACACAACGTCATTTTGCACGGCCTGGAATTGAACCAACAACCTTCTGATTAATAGCCCGACTCCCTAACCACTCAGCCATCTGATGGTTGAATTTTTGCAGAATTTTGCAGTCTGAAATAGAGAAAGTTACTAGCACCCTAATTTTTTGCTAACATCAAAGTCAAGACAGACTTATTATGAAGCCAGGAGCAAGTGAGACACTACTGCGCAAGACAGGAAAAGCCGGAAGTTCAACATGGCACTCAGTTTTTCTGTGTTCACTGTGATGTATGCCATCAAAGTACCGGCGAGAGCGTTTTGAGAGCGGCCGGCTGGGCTTTTAATAGGGACTCATGTTGTTATTAGGTTTGAGTCTTAATAAGATGAATGTTTTCTTAGCCTACCTCAATTCTGACTTGCTTGCCGACACCTGGACTTAAATGTGCCAGTGCCATTCTTCAAAAGTAGAACGTTTCATTTATAGCAGCAGATTCTTCACTCCATCAAATTTAGTTTTCATTGGAGTTTACTTTATTTACTTTCATTTTCAACCATAGACTACAACACTTTTTATTGGGTGGGCCAGCTGTAAATCTGAGCGGCTCTGGCCCACCATGTCCCTTATGTGGCCTCGCCACTGCTTAAAACTATCGTCAACCCATAGGCTATAGCAACTCAGGTGCAATTTAGAATCCACAAATACGTTTAAATCAAGATAGTTAATAAAGAACAAGCTGTAAACAGCAACATTACTAAAATACTACTTTAATTGTTCACACACTCACCGTCAAATTCTGCTGAAGCAGTCAGATATAGTACGCAGAGCGGGAGGTACCACCTCAGCGCACTGTTGAAAACTGTCATGACTGAAGCAAAACCTTTAGACTGTCAGTAAAACTCCGTAAACAGGCTGCAGAAATGCGCCTTATCGAATGGAGTTCCAGCAGACTGAGCGGTGGAGGCCGGGTGGATCACCTTTATCCTAGATGTGTTAATGTGTCAACAGTTGGTTGCTGTGCCTGTACATGCTTGTATTTGAGCGTGGAACAATGACATAACAACATTTACATTTCGAACTTTACCTGCTGATCATAAATAGCCTTTTGCATTTACAAGCTCATGATAACTTTGCCCTTTGGCACGCTACATGCCTTGCACGTGTAATGAGTAAGTATCTGGCATTTGGTCAAAAACAAAACTGTTTATTATCACCATGATGAATCATGATTTCGTAAAATTATATAAATAATATTTCACATGAAATAGGTCTTGAGGTGAATTATGTTTCTAATTTTTGACTTTTCATGGGCCAGTGGCGCAATGGATAACGCGTCTGACTACGGATCAGAAGATTCTAGGTTCGACTCCTGGCTGGCTCGGAACTTTTCATTATCTAAAAGTGAACTTTACTCCTAATATAACAGATCGTTTACCCATAACGGCACATAAATTATGTCAATATGAGTTATTTCATAGGCTTGACATAAATCCTAGTAGGCTACCAAATGAGCGAGTAGATTGTAAAACTGACAAAGGACACTACGCTAATCACGAAGAAATGAGAAACACTGAATAATGTGGAAAATGGACTGTGTAGGCCATACACATTAAATTGACTAGCTATGTATACTTCTATTTTGTAGATTTCATCAATAAATTCTGGTTTGCCCTTTGCCTCCATCTTTTTCATTAATAGTTTACTTACCTATATGTTGTTTTCTAGGATATAATTCTGCATTTGACGGCCCGTTTCGTATTTAGTCATTATGTTAACTTGTTATCCAGAAGCCTACACATCTATGTGTTTTTAAATGAATCTGGGATCTATAATTCCAATAAAATGTAAAAAATTAAATGACGGCGTGCTTCAAATGTTTTGTGTGTGTGTGTTAGGCTACCTAGGCTGTAGGCTTATTACATTGATGCATAGCCTATATTGTATTTTCAAAGAAGAACAACGCGATTAATCTGCATTTGATGTCGGGGTTTTACGATTAAAGTACAGACAATACCCACTCCGTCAGTTTATGGGGCACCAAGACAAGTTTGTGTCAAATATCGAAATAATATGGGTGTTTCACAGCATTGACCTACTTTTGTTTTTCCGTCAATTATAGCTGTAGGAAATCGAACGTAGGCTACATATTTTCACTAAGCTATTTTAATCACATGAATTAATGTTTTAACTTATGTGAGAAGTTTTCACAGCGGAGACAGATTCGCTCCACCTATCAACCGCCCCCAACTCAGACTCTGTTGACTGAACCAAAGGAACCAGGGGAACAAGTCGAGGCGCAGGCTTTTCTCTCGCGAGGAAGGACGCCGTTATCGGAATCCTTACAAACAACACGAGAATTCATCATTCACACGGTAATATAACCGAATCTTACACGGTACATATCAGGCCGGCAGAGGTGGAGATGCTGGATGCCTTCAAATCGCATCTTAATTTTTACGAAAGGATCAACAACAACACACATTTGATCTAGTCCTCGGCCATGAAACAACCGCCAAGGCCTAGCTAGCAATTAGCATGCTCAGTAACCTTCCTGCATGTGTTTCTTAGCTAGCTAGCAAAATACTGTAAGCTAACAGTCTGTCAATCTGCTCACCAGCTCTTGTGCGGCTAGCTAGCTAGATTGGATTTCACTGTGCTTTAGCGTGATTTTACTTTGCGTCCTAAGTCAGGTTCACGTAGACTTATCATTAGCGAGTAAACACGCCATTGATTACCCTTATAGAAATAAACGAATGTCTAATAAAGCGTTCGCTAGTTAGCCAGCTGGCTAGCGCGCGCCTGTCGGTACCAGTCTGCTGAAATAAGAGTTGCCAGTTGATGGTTGCCAATTTAGCAACTTCAAGACTCTTGAAACAGTGTTGCTGACAACATGTTATCCAAGTTAGCAACTTGCTTGTGGTGACTTACAAACCCATAATTCTAAATGTACTCGCCCTTGGCATAAAATGATAGCTAGTATTAGTGAGAGAGGCAGGGTAAATAGTGCTGGACTTTTGGTGTTCCAACCCAGTAGTTCTTGGATGATTTTGGCGTGTATGAGTTAGCAAGCATGCTATATCAAATGAATCATGAGATATTATCGAGGTCATTCCGAAATACATCTCCGATCTGAGGCCTTTTCTAGGTTTGTGTTCCTTATACTTGTCATAATATGACTCAGAGATCACCCATATCGACTGTGTGGTCTAGCTGCCCCAACAGGTGTAGTCAATGGGTCATGCCTGAATTTGAGAACATTTTAAAAGACATTTTTTCAATCTGTTATTTAAATTACTTATCTAGATTTCCGTCACCGACTTGACATCATATTAAAAACATTGGGTAATTTACATTAATGTGACTCCATATTATTAACTCATTTTTACATATTCTCTTACAAAGTGACCCAAAACAAATTACATCATTTATTAACATCCTACTGTCCACCTGACAGCGAAGGCCCTTGCATAGAGAAGTAGATGTAGATAAATGCATAGCCATGCAATCGCACAAGAGATGTTTTCTTTACTATAAGGCACATTGAACTGAATCACTAAGGCACTTAGTGTGTTGTGTCACCTTTTCCAGCAGTATTGTGTGTACACCTCATTAAACCCTGTGTCCCCGGAGTCAGTGGAGGTGGTTGCTGTTCTGCTTGGGTCCCAGTCAGGGAACGGCTAAATGAGGTTAAATTGCTCACAGCTTTTTTAGCAGTGTGGTGACGTGCGCCCTCTTGTGGAATATAATCTAGTTTGGGTGACATAATCATTAGTACGCAGTAAATCAAACTTTTAATTTTTGATTGATTTGATATGATTGAAAAAAAAAAAAAAACATGAATTTAGTATACCACAGATTTTCACGTGCATGGTATTGTTTCCGTTTCTTTGAGTTTCATTACCCGTGGTTGTAATGTCAAATTAATTATCTTAGACCATTTATTGCATGTCAGGTATTTGGAATACACATACATTGTTATGTTTGCAATATTTTGTTTCTGCCTATGGCTTTACAGGTCTGAATGATGTCAGAGCAAGACTTGGCAGAGATAGTCCAGATAGCGGTGGAGGATCTAGGGCAGAGTGACCAGACAGGTAAGAGTCAAATATGCAGTCCCTGACAATATTGTGTCAATAACTACTGTAAATGAAAACAAATAAAAACACAAACTATTAGTTTAGTTTGTGGTTGTGTGACTTTGTTCTAACTGTGTTATCAGACATGTCATGTCATGTCATGGACAGTCGTGAGGATGGCGATGACAAACCCTTGAGGAAGCGCCGGAAGATGGAGACCAGCTGTCAAGATGCATCAATCAAGGTAACTCCCAATGCCAGGGTCTAACTGCTGACTAGGTGTTTTGGTGCAACACAGCATATTATATACTGTTAATACTGGTTAAGGTTAATACTTTTCCTTTAAAAAAAGTGTTCTGCCCCCCCCCCCCCTTCCCAGGCCATGTTGTGCTCCTTCAGCCAGACGATCTGCCAGCGTCTAGACAGCATGGAAACCAAGCTGCAAGCTGTGCAGGCCAGCTGCAAGGCCCTGGAGAGGAAGCTGGACGCTGTCACCAGCAGCAAGAACCAAGGGCCCATCCAGGTGCCCATGGTGGCTGGATCCCCGCTGGGGGCCACCCAAACCTGGAACAAAGTGCGCTGGTGAGCTCTGGGAGGGGAGTGAGTGGAAGAGGAGAAAAGGCTGTATGTAGAGGTTTTCCAGTGTGTTTGAATCTCCTCTCCCTCTGTGCAGCGTGTTTGAATCTCCTCTCTCTCTCTGTGCAGTGTGTTTGAATCTCCTCTCCCTCTGTGCAGCGTGTTTGAATCTCCTCTCTCTCTCTGTGCAGTGTGTTTGAATCTCCTCTCCCTCTGTGCAGCGTGTTTGAATCTCCTCTCTCTCTCTGTGCAGTGTGTTTGAATCTCCTCTCCCTCTGTGCAGCGTGTTTGAATCTCCTCTCTCCCTCTGTGCAGTGTGTTTGAATCTCCTCTCCCTCTGTGCAGCGTGTTTGCATCTCCTCTCCTTCTGTGCAGTGTGTTTGAATCTCCTCTCTCCTTCTGTGCAGTGTGTTTGAATCTCCTCTCTCCCTGTGCAGCGTGTTTGAATCTCCTCTCTCCCTGTGCAGTGTGTTTGAATCTCCTCTCTCCCTGTGCAGCGTGTTTGAATCTCCTCTCTCCCTGTACAGCGTGTTTGAATCTCCTCTCTCCCTGTGCAGCGTGTTTGCATCTCCTCTCCTTCTGTGCAGTGTGTTTGAATCTCCTCTCTCCTTCTGTGCAGTGTGTTTGAATCTCCTCTCTCCCTGTGCAGCGTGTTTGAATCTCCTCTCTCCCTGTGCAGCGTGTTTGAATCTCCTCTCTCCCTGTACAGCGTGTTTGAATCTCCTCTCTCCCTGTGCAGCGTGTTTGAATCTCCTCTCTCCCTGTGCAGCGTGTTTGAATCTCCTCTCTCCCTGTGCAGCGTGTTTGAATCTCCTCTCTCCCTGTGCAGCGTGTTTGAATCTCCTCTCTCCCTGTGCAGCGTGTTTGAATCTCCTCTCTCCCTGTGCAGCGTGTTTGAATCTCCTCTCTCCCTGTGCAGCGTGTTTGAATCTCCTCTCTCCCTGTGCAGTGTGGTCCCTCAGACTAACGTGATCGTGAGCAGCGACCGGCAGAAAGGGGCGGGTCAGGAGGATACGCGGGGGGTGGAGTCTCTCGAGAATCTCCTCAGCAAGTGAGTGACGACCCCCCCCAAACCCTCAGGGGAGGCTCTTATTACGAGTGTGCGTGTCCTCTTGTGTATTTGTGTGTGCGTGTGTGTGTGTGTTAACGTGTGTGTGTGTTTCAGCGCGGTGGGCGGGAGGAGACAGAACACCATCCTGGTGAAGGTTCCAGCACCGGAGGACAGCCAGGAGGAGCAGGAGAGCGGCTCTGAGGCCAGCGACTCCGTGTCCAACAACGGGCAGGCCAACAGCGCCCAGAGCACCCAGAACGTCACCCTCATCACGCTCAACTCAGAGGGTAGGGCCAGACAGAGCACACACACACAGTCTCACACGGGTACTGTTTCCTGCCAGGTGAGCCATCTCTCCCGGGATGAGATGGCATGCCTGCTGGAGGGGGTTTGTCTGGGTCGGACTAACACAGGAAGGGAAAACACCATGTTCGGCCTGAGTTGGTGCATGCTGGGAGATATGACTCAGAGGAGATTGAGTCATTGGTCACAGGCACTCTGGACCCTCTCCACGCCTGTCTGAGCCGTCTGTCAGGAGTCGTGATGAGTCATGCATGTGCCATTGTTGTTTTGTGTGGTTTTGTTGACATTCCGTGGTCAGCTTCAAAGAGGCTCCTGTCATTCATTTATTTGCAGCTGTGAGTTATCCCCCTTAGTCGGTTACTCCCTTAGTCAGCAGCGCAGGCTGGAGGTTACTCTTAAACATGAAGGCTCATCATTTTGTTCCATATCACACTTTCTTGACCTTTTTTGAAACAGTTATTTACTGTCGTTGATTGATTATGTAAGCCTAGGGAATCATTGATATACACTGCATACAGTATGAGGTTGGTCTGCCAGTTAGTACCGGCGGTGACCCCACGAGGGCGCTGTGGTCTCGCGTCTGAAAGAGAGGCTTAAAAACAACCCCGACGACTTAACCCTCAGCGCCTGGCTGTGTGTGTGTGTGTGTGTGAGACCTGTGTCCTTGACAAGCCTCTCTCCCGGCGTCTGCAGAGGACTACCCAGGGGGCACCTGGCTGGGCGACGACAACAACCCTGAGATGCGCGTCCGCTGTCCCGTGTCCTCGGCCGACATGCTGCACATCAGCACCAACTGCCGCTCGGCGGAGAAGATGGCGCTGACCCTGCTGGACTACCTGTTCCACCGCGAGGTCCAGGCCATGTCCAACCTGTCGGGACAGGGCAAGCACGGCAAGAAACAGCTGGACCCGCTCATGATCTACGGCATCCGCTGTGAGTCTAGCACAGACCCCGGACTGGCCCTCTGACACTGAGGCAGACACCTGGGGCTGGGGGAGAAGGGCTGAGGCCAGGGTTGAGGTTAGGGCTGAGGCCAGGGTTGAGGTTAGGGCTGAGGCCAGGGTTGAGGTTAGGGCTGAGGCCAGTGTTGAGGTTAGGGCTGAGGCCAGGGTTGAGGTTAGGGCTGAGGCCAGGGTTGAGGTTAGGGCTGAGGCCAGTGTTGAGGTTAGGGCTGAGGCCAGTGTTGAGGTTAGGGCTGAGGCCAGTGTTGAGGTTAGGGCTGAGGCCAGTGTTGAGGTTAGGGCTGAGGCCAGTGTTGAGGTTAGGGCTGAGGCCAGTGTTGAGGTTAGGGCTGAGGCCAGTGTTGAGGTTAGGGCTGAGGCCAGTGTTGAGGTTAGGGCTGAGGCCAGTGTTGAGGTTAGGGCTGAATGATATTTATTGCAGTCTGTGTATCTCCCCTCGGCAGGGTAGGTGTCTGCCGAGCCAGATAGGGAAATGTGTGTGTGAGTATGAGTGTGAGTGTGAGTGTGTGTGTGTGTGTGAGAGCTGGAGCACCTGTCCTACCTGCCTGAACAGGACCCCCCATTGTTACGTGAGGGTTAGAGGAGGGTAGTCCCTCCCACGCTCATTCCTACCCTCCCAGCCTCCCTGCCCCCTCAGCTGGCCCCTGGAGGCCACATGTCGTCATGCAGCATGAAGGGAGACGTGCTCAACAATCCTTGTCCCGCCTCATGTCCCACACTGCCAGCCCTAGAAGGGATATGACCATTTATGGTCAAAGACACAAAGAGTCGAGGAGAGGTGTTCCAGCCACACACAAACACCAGTCGCCGGTTTTCTATGTCTGTGATCTTTTGACTCCAGCCCCCCCCCCCCCCCCCCCCTCCCCCCAACAGGTCACCTCTTCTATAAGTTCGGCATCACCGAATCGGACTGGTACCGGATCAAGCAGAGCATCGACTCCAAGTGCCGCACGGCGTGGAGACGCAAGCAGAGGGGCCAGAGTCTGGCGGTCAAGAGCTTCTCCAAACGCAACAGTGGACAGGGAGGCTCAGGTACAGCACACACACACACACACACACACACACACACACAGAGACACATACAGACACATACCTACAGATATATGCAAGGCCGTACATATACATGCATATAGATACACTCATGGATGTGCATATACTGTACACACACACGGACAACAGGGCTTGAAATGAAATGTTTACTTGGTGGCACTGGTGCTCCCAACTTTAAAAAGTTATAAAGTTATAAAGTTATAAAGTTAGGGGCACCAGCAAAGATGTAGTAGCACCCACTGAATATTAAGGAGCACCACAACAAAAACGTGTATGTTTATTTTGTGCGCTAGTTAGCTCCCTGTCACGTGACAACGGAGCTCAGTGACGAGGAGTGACTGGCGGCTAATATTTTCTGCATTAAGGTTTAGAACGTCAAG
Organism: Osmerus mordax; assembly: GCF_038355195.1. Lineage (NCBI taxonomy): Eukaryota > Metazoa > Chordata > Actinopteri > Osmeriformes > Osmeridae > Osmerus > Osmerus mordax. Next base: position 19,381,362 of record NC_090053.1, read on the forward strand.
ATTACGTTTATTTCGAGGCTCTCAAGTCTCACGCATTTCAACACGCATTTCACACGCTCTCTCTCGCAAACACGTGTATTTTCACGCTGAGAAGTAAGGGATAACTTGTCCCGCTATATTAGCGATTGGAGAGCATTTTGTAAAGAAATCAAAACAGCTTGCACCATAACGATTATTTGTACTCGCACAAATGCTCCCAAATATATTTTGAGGTCGCACAATTCAGACACAATTTCTGGAACATATGCGACCAAAATGGTCGCATTTTCAAGACCTGGACAATCAATCACTCAAATGTACAAACATACATAAACAAGGACACACCCCTTTTGACCCATGTATCTGTGTAAGGGTCAAAGATCTGGAGTGGGGTGTTTCTAGACCAGATGGTTGTAATCTCCACTCAAAAGGCCGGCAGGCCCTACCACTTATCCACACACACACGCACACACACACACACACACACACAGCCTCAGGCAACATACATCCCTTAATGTAGCCTGCTGCCGCAAACACACCCTCACACACACCCCATGGGCATGTAAACACATACCTACATGTATATGTTCACACACACATACAATAACATTTCATTTTCTCACACGCAAACACACTTAATCTGCTCCGACACTACTGGAGCGGAAAGGGTGGAGTTATTTATTTACGGACCGGGGGGGACAAAGAGGACTCCCTCTCAGAGAGCCACCTGGCTTCTTCCTCCATGTATATTTACACCATCCAGCTCACAGCGCCGTTGAAGGATGAGCGAAAAGGTTCTCCCAGTCATCACACACACTGTGTGTGTGTGTGTGTGTGTTTATCTACAGTATTTAGTGTTCTATTTCTGTAGCTAGTGGAACTCTGCTTACTGTCTTTGACGGTGTATTTTCGGAACAAATCCTACTTAGATAATTGCACTGAAGCTGCAGACATAAACAAATTGCTTCCAGCTGTAAACAGCGTGGATTATAATAATAATGTAATATATTCATTTGCCAGACGCTTTTATCCAAAGCCACGTACAGCACAGGGGGTATTTGAAACCGCAACCTCTTGATCTTCAGTCAGGATCTGTAATAACCGCTGAGGTACACCCTCTCCTACATTCAAAATATAAATTGGTTAAATGTTTGTTGATGGTTGGCTGAATATGTTTGTAGGTGTCTTCACGTTGGTCTATACTAGGATAAACTGGGTTAAACTAGGCTAGCCTGGGATAGGCTTGACCCTGTAAGGCTAGACGGGGCTTGAATAGACTGGACTAGGCTAGGCTGGAGGGTTGGACTGGGCCAGACTGGGATAGGATAGGGTGCTGGGCTACTCTGAGCTGGACTAGACTCGACTAGTCTGGGCAAGGTTCTGGCTTGGGTGGGGTGGAGTTTCACTGTGGGGTGACAGTGTGTGTTTAGACAAAGACTGACAGTTTGCGTTTGCTTGGCCACGTGTGTGTTTGGACTGGTTGCTGGAGAGTCCTTGTTGTGTATTTAGACGTGCTTGATGAAGTACAAACAGCCCAGCAGATGTCCTGGGAGACAGCCAAACCTTCCCAGGAGGTGAAGATGGTTGACCTGTGTGTGTGTGTGTGTGTGTGCGCGCGCGTGTGCGCGTCCACTTCCAGTTAGTCAACTTTTAACCTCTTGACTCTAACTGAAAGTTCACCTCTGTGTCTCATGCCCTCCAGAGGGGGGCGCTGTAGGGGAGACTGCCCACCTGGAGAGTGCCACCCAGCAGACGCTGCACTACACCCTGGCCAATCCACAGATCCAGCAGGTCCAGATCCACCGCATCGGGGAAGACGGACAGGTTCAGGTGGTGAGTGGCCAAGACTCTTCCTCCTCTCTCCCGCCAACGCTCCCTCTCTCTTTCGCTCTACTCATCCTCCTCCCTTTCTGTTTATCTCTGCCCCTCTCCTAACTCAGCCCTTGTCATAAGGAAATCCCAGGTGTGTGTGTGTGTGTGTGGAGGGGAGGGGGAGGGGTGTAAGGAAGACCACCTCACCACTTTAAAGACACTTTGTAACCTTTATTCACACACATTGCCCACCCACACACACTGAAAATGACACACACACACTCACACACCCGCACACTTACAGCTCATCACAGGAAGTCGCTTTAGGGGGTTCTCCAGGCTCAGGGATTGGTCGACCCTCTGACAGCTGCAAGGGTCGGAGGTCAAGGTCAAGTCAAACAGAAGTGTGGGTGGGCGTGCTAGCAGGAAGTGATTTGTCCAGACCTGCCTCCTGAGCACCTCCATATGTTCTCAACCCCCCCCCCCCCCCCCCCCACACACACACACACACACACACACACACACACACACATACATACATACATTATAAACAACATTTGATGTAATCTTAACTTCTTTCTCTATTTTCTCTACCGCTCCCTCTCTCTCTCTCTCTCTCTCTCTCTCTCTCTCTCTCTCTCTCTCTCTCTCTCTCTCTCTCTCTCTCTCTCAGATTCCTCAGGGTCATCTCCACATTGCCCAGGTGCCACAGGGGGAGGAGGTGCAGATCACTCAGGACAGTGAGGTAACCGCATGTGTGTATGGGTGTGTGTGAATGAGAGTGATGATAGCAGTTCAGATAACATTCCGATGAAATGGTTGTTGTCTCTGGCAGGCTAACTCATCATGCAGTCTGCCTTTCTCTTTCTCTCTCTATCAGACTGTCTCTCTCTCTCTCTCTCTCTCTCTCTCTCTCTCTCTCTCTCTCTCTCTCTTTGATTGTCTCTTTCTTCATCATACTGATTGTCTCTCCCGATCAGACTGTCCGACTGGCTTCCTGTCTGTCAGCCTTTCTTTCTCTCTCAGTCCTGGTAGTCAGGTCCTCCTCAAAGACATCCAGGACCGCCTGCTTCGAACAGCCTGTTTCTGCTGCCTGGTAACAGCATCTGTTAGTAGGGTCTCAGCCAATCGTAGCCAGTTGGTTCTTGTGGGTCACCTGCACCATTGTAGCAGTGTTCTCCTGAGAGAACAAGAGAACCCCACCAAACATCTGAGGGCAGTCTGTCAGGAGTTACAGCTAGCTTGCTGAATAAGGGTGGTTAGCAGCACCCTATACTAATGGTACATTAACTACCATAGCAATACCAAGAGTAAAAACATTGTACATAGGAAGTGCTATGTAATGACATGTTAGTAAGTGTCAGCAGTGCAGGTTATTGCAAAAGGGTAAGGGCATGTTGTAAAAAGGTAGTTGAAGGTTGCCAAGACAACATTATACCGCGAAACCGCCACGAAGCGCAACTACACATCTGTCGTTGTGACCGGGTGCTTCGCAAACACTCTCACCCACACATGGAGAGTGAGCGAGGAGAGAGGAGACGGGGCGAGATAGGGAGCGAGGGACGGAGAGAAGGAAGGAGCGAGGAGAAACAACAGAAATAGAGGAAGGCAAGCTCCAAAGCTTTTCCTGCTCTTTGTGGAGGAAGCCAGAAAAAGGCTTCTTTTTTTTTCCCTCAATGATATTGTTTGTTTTTGGAGTTCAAAGCTTAGCAACAGAACCCCTGTTCTCCAGCCAGCCTGCCACTCTGAGCCTGGTTCATTAGAAGCAGGCTCTTCTCATCAAAGCCGCGGGTCTCAGCGTGTTGGAGGAGGAAAGGAACTGTTTTGGAGAGATTACACGATTCTCTGTCCATATGGCTCTGCAGACAGACAGGAAAACGGTCTAGAAACAGTCTAGTAAGGACTATGCGGACTGTGGCCAAGGGTTTGAGTAGAATAAACAGGGAGCATTAGGTGTTGGATCATGTGACCTTACTT
>NC_090053.1:19387829-19442829 GCF_038355195.1 Osmerus mordax
CCTACCTGGGAAGATAGGAGGCAGCCTACCTGGGAAGATAGGAGGCAGCCTACCTGGGAAGATAGGAGGCAGCCTACCTGGGAAGATAGGAGGCAGCCTACCTGGGAAGATAGGAGGCAGCCTACCTGGGAAGATAGGAGGCAGCCTACCTGGGAAGATAGGAGGCAGCCTACCTGGGAAGATAGGAGGCAGCCTACCTGGGAAGATAGGAGGCAGCCTACCTGGGAAGATAGGAGACAGCCTACCTGGGAAGATAGGAGGCAGCCTACCTGGGAAGATAGGAGGCAGCCTACCTGGGAAGATAGGAGGCAGCCTACCTGGGAAGATAGGAGACAGCCTACCTGGGAAGATAGGAGGCAGCCTACCTGGGAAGATAGGAGGCAGTCTACCTGGGAAGATAGGAGGCAGCCTACCTGGGAAGATAGGAGGCAGCCTACCTGGGAAGATAGGAGGCAGCCTACCTGGGAAGATAGGAGACAGCCTACCTGGGAAGATAGGAGGCAGCCTACCTGGGAAGATAGGAGACAGCCTACCTGGGAAGATAGGAGGCAGCCTACCTGGGAAGATAGGAGGCAGCCTACCTGGGAAGATAGGAGGCAGCCTACCTGGGAAGATAGGAGGCAGCCTACCTGGGAAGATAGGAGGCAGCCTACCTGGGAAGATAGGAGACAGCCTACCTGGGAAGATAGGAGGCAGCCTACCTGGGAAGATAGGAGGCAGCCTACCTGGGAAGATAGGAGGCAGCCTACCTGGGAAGATAGGAGGCAGCCTGGAGCGGCCTCGTAAAAGAGCGTGTGTGCTTGCGTGTGTTCCCGGTGAGTTTGATACGGTTGAGAGAAAGCTGGAACAAACAGTAGAAGGATAAGGTTTTTTTTCCCCTCACGTATGTGTGCACACTCACACATAAACACACAGTTCCAGGGCAGAAACATTCTTCGAATCTTGGAAGCTGTGGCATTTCTCACCTGGTCTGCCCCCCCCCCTTGACTTGAGATTGAAAGAGAATGTCTGTCGTACTCTCCAGCTGAACACCATTGTGTTCCTGATGAGGAAATCACCTAGCCAACACATCTTGACTTATTGTTCTGTATATACAAGGTTTCAGTGTTAACTAAATACATGTGCACTGTAAGACCATGTTAGAGATGAGAGAGAAAGGGAGTGAGAGAGGGAGAGAGAGAGAGGAGGGGGGGGACTGAGGATCGTGGTTGCTCAGTTGCTTATTGTGTTTCAGTCTGGCCTTGCTGAATGATTTTAACATCAAGCTGCTGTCGCTGTAAATCTCCAGTCTCCAGCACTGCTGAAAGCATTACGGCATGAGCTTGATTTATTCTTCTCTTTTCTTCTGGGTCATTTTGTTATTTTCAGAAGGTCGTGGCAACTAGCAAACTCTGCAGTGAATTTAAGATGTTCTTGATTTTTCGACAGATCCTCTCCAGGCAGGCGTTTTCTGGCAGGGCAAGGAACCACCATGTTGACTAGCCCCCCCCCCCCTCCTCCTCCTCCTCCTCCTCTCCTTTCCTCCTTTCCATCTCCTGTCCTCCTCTCTGCATTGCTTCTCCTCTACTCTCCTCGTCTCTCCTCTACATGTCTGTACTCTCAGCCCTTGGTGGTCAGCCAGCACATACAATTTAAGAGGCCCTATCCAACTAACCCAAGGTCAACAGTAACTAATGCACTTAAGATGCACCAACTGTCAGGCGTTATCCAGACAGGGACGTCCTCTCTGGTCAGTCTTGATTATTTAGTCTAACTAGTGCCAGCCCTTACAAATCACAAAAATGTAGAGGCAGTGGAAGTGTCCAATCATGTTAGAGTATCCAAACAAGTGATTGGATGACGAACTGGGGAGTGGAGCAGGGTTCCTGTGTAATCGCTGGCAGTATTTCCCAGGGTGTTCCAGCACTCAAGCGCTCTGTGAAGGACTCCACACAGCTGGGATGGGGTCTGCTCCCACACGGAGACTGAGCCCCGACCTTTCATCCGTTCAGACGAGTGTTTGTCAACCCCATGGTACACACACACACCTGGCATTTGGAGTGTTTTATTTTATTTTATTGGCTCCAGTGGACACAAAGTGGTCCCACGCGAGGAGACGAGAGGAAGTCTGAGGATTGTTCTAAAAGAGTCATCGTATGCTCATTCACAGTGTGAGCCCTCCATATTGATTCTGTTTGTCCGTGTGTGTGTATGTGCGGTTGCCGAATCTGGTGAGTCAGAGAAGCCTCTAATCAGCACCATAATGCTTCTTGGCATCCTCTGGCAAGGAGAATGCTGTTGTGGTGCCACCCCCTCCCCCCTCCCTCCCAGTGCCAAATCACCATGATGGTGGTGGTAGGGTGAAGGGGGGGGGTCTGTCTCCAACTTCAAAGCCCAAGGGCGGGGGTTTAGGGGGCGGGAGAGTCACGGGGCATAGTTGCCCTCCAGCATCTATAATTGAGGTTTGTGGGGTTTGGGTTTTCTGCAGACTAGCAGATTCTCCCCCAAATTGGGAATGTGTTGTGTTGGTTCCAGACCAGCTGGACGGAGAGGGGGGGGGGGATGGATGGAGGGAGGGAGGGAGGGATGGAGGGATGGATGGAGGGATGGATGGATGGAGGGATGGATGGATGGAGCCCCAACAGCACAAGGAACATAGTTCAGCCGAGGACAATGTGGGAAAGGGGGGGGGGGGAATGTAAAAAGGGAGTTGGTTGTAAATGGAGGGGGGTTGGTGGGTAGTTTTATTTCAAATGAGGCTGTCCCCTCTTAAAAAAAAAAGGATAAACAGCTATTTTCAGAGTAAGAATTCACATATAATTGCTGTTCCGGGGCTAGTGAAAAGGCATGCATTCACACACACACACATACACACACACACACACACACACAAGCCTTTCCTGTCTGCAGGGCTGTAATCCTTCTCTCTTAACACTACTTCAATGAAGTGGAACCAACATGGCCAAGCTCAACTGGCATTTCATGTAAAAGAGACAGTTCACCCCAATATTAAAAATATATGTTTTTCGCCTTATCCTAGTGCTATTGGTCTTGGTGTTTTGGTGTGAGTTGAGAAGTTTTGGAGATATTGTGGTGCTCAAAACACCTTTGTACAGTGAGAGGGGATGATGATGATGGGGATCTGACTCGTGATCAGTGATGTTGTTCTGACGTTCCACCCCTGTTCCGTCCCAGGTTCTGCGAGGCGCCCAGCTCATCGCCGTGGCGTCCAGTGATGGTGGCGGCGCGGCTGTAGAGGGCTCCGCCCTGCAGGCCAGCGACATCCAGGTGCAGTACGTCCAACTGGCGCCCGTCAGTGACCACAACAACACCGTGCAGGTGAGGAGCTGTGCACGCACACACACACCCGTGCACACACACCCGCGCTCACACATACAGCCGTGCGCACACACACACACACTGACATGCATGCACACACCCGCGCACACACACATGCACGCACACACACATGCACGCACACACACACACAGTTAGTGTCACGTCGCAACAGACAGCAGCATAATAGCTGCTATTTGCACGGAGCCCCAACACAGAGTTCTGTCGTTTTTCTCCCGTTGTCTGACTTTCACTCTCCACATGCCCCCACTCCTGTTCCTAAGCCTAGCCCTCTGGCTTGTGTTTGTGTAAACAGTCATTTAACAGAGTAAAAATGCATGAATGCATCGTTACAAAGAGGAAAGTAATAATTACTAGATTAGCCAGAAATCCCTTGATGACTGATGTGGGAGAACAAGAGCTGGTTGGAGGAGTTGGGGCGGGGGGCTGGGGGGGTGGGTGGGAGGGCTTTGCTCTTTCAAGTGGCACCTCTTGGCACCACCAGAAATGCCAAAACAACAAGATGTTCTCGTTGTTCTCCACCAGCCATGTTAAATAGCACATGTTCTTCCTTCTGGTCACTGTTTTCTTGTCTTATGTGGCTGAAGAGGGCGTGTCTCCGCCTGCCCCCCCCCCCCCCGCAGGTCTCGTCGTGAGGAGAAGCCTCCCCCTGTGACATTATAAAAGAGTAGAACCTCAAATAATGACTGGCTCCTCCGGTTGTTAGTGGCCGGCTGTAGGATGCCAGTCATCCTCGTCTCACTGGAGTCTCCCAGGGGTCTTCTGTACCAGGACATTCTAGAGTCTCCTGGGGGTCCTCTGGTCCTCTGTACCAGGACCTTCTAGAGTCTCCTGGGGGTCCTCTGGTCCTCTGTACCAGGACCTTCTAGAGTCTCCTGGGGGTCCTCTGGTCCTCTGTACCAGGACCTTCTAGAGTCTCCTGGGGGTCCTCTGGTCCTCTGTACCAGGACCTTCTAGAGTCTCCTGGGGGTCCTCTGGTCTTCTGTACCAGGACCTTCTAGAGTCTCCTGGGGGTCCTCTGGTCTTCTGTACCAGGACCTTCTAGAGTCTCCTGGGGGTCCTCTGGTCTTCTGTACCAGGACCTTCTAGAGTCTCCTGGGGGTCCTCTGTACCAGGACCTTCTAGAGTCTCCTGGGGGTCCTCTGGTCCTCTGTACCAGGACCTTCTAGAGTCTCCTGGGGGTCCTCTGGTCCTCTGTACCAGGACCTTCTAGAGTCTCCTGGGGGTCCCCTGGTCTTCTTTACCAGGACCTTCTAGAGTCTCCTGGGGGTCCTCTGGTCTTCTGTACCAGGACCTTCTAGAGTCTCCTGGGGGTCCTCTGGTTTTCTGTACCAGGACCTTCTAGAGTCTCCTGGGGGTCCTCTGGTCCTCTGTACCAGGACCTTCTAGAGTCTCCTGGGGGTCCTCTGGTCCTCTGTACCAGGACCTTCTAGAGTCTCCTGGGGGTCCTCTGATCCTCTGTACCAGGACCTTCTAGAGTCTCCCACCCAGTTGCACGTGGGCTTGATTCTCCCTCCTCTCAGGCACAGACTCCTGCCTCATGAGAACCAGGGACCGGCCTGTCTGTCGCTCCTGAGATCTGAGGTCTGGCCCGTCCGGCTGTCTTGATGTTGTATGTGGAGATGGCAGGCAGGGCCTGGACGCCATGTTTTGATGGATGTCCCTAGTCTTGCTAGCATAGTGTGTCACGTCAGTGAAAGTATGTATGTGTATGTTAATGTGTGTACATGTGTGCGTGTTAACACATGTGGACGATCGGCGCACCAGAACTTCGTGGTCTGGGCTTCATCTTGATCTGAGCAGCAATCAGAGCGTTTATTTACCTTGTGTCTCTCAGCGGAGCCTGTGTGTGTGTGTGTGTCTTGCTAGGCCATGTGTTGAAATGCTTGATTGTACACAGAGATCCTGGAAGCAAACAGCTGAGTTAACTCTATACTGTCGACCAATCACAGTGAACTTTTGACCCAATGCTAGACCAATCACAGTCTGACATCATGAGATTCTGAGTCTCAACATAAAGCTTTTTATGGGGACACACCCACACAGACCAATAATGTCACCATCACATGTCAGATCAAGGTTAGACCCACACTCCTGATAAGTGTTGAATCAAAAGAAACATTCCAAACAGATGGTAGCGTTTATGCTAGCTTTTGAAAAAAATGACTTATTTTATTTATTTATCTACACATTTGTTTTCGTTCTTTTTATTGAATGGTTTCCATTACACAGCCTAGATCAAATGGAGTACCAAACACACACACACACATACATCAGATTATATTCCTCACAGGAACGTCTGGTTGCCGGGCGGATGTCAGCTGTGTGGAGAGTTCAGACGTTAGCGGACAGTTCTGCACACAGGCCAGACCAAGCCAGGGGCTGGCAGCCTGCTCTATCAAGGTCCTCACAACATCCTGCACAGCAGAGGAGTCTCACTATATGCCGGATTCAAACGGGCTGGACATTGCCTCGGGTCGGGGAGCTTCGCAGCTCTGTCTGGTGTCAGTGTCTGCATCGACGGGGAGTCGGGAGGCTCAGAGACTTGCAGGTCAGGGAGGTCAGGGTTGTATGGTCATGGTCAGGGTTTTAGGGTCTGATTTTCCAGGGTTAGGGGTGGAGTTTGTGGGTCAGGGAGGTCAGGGAGGTCAGGGTTATAAGGTCAGGGTTATAAGGTCACACGGTTATGGATTTCCAGGTTGAGGGTTAGCGGTGTGTTTTGTGGGATCAGGGTTAATGTTAAGGAGAGCAGGCCACACACACATCCAAACCTGAACCTTTGTGTCGCTGCCACTAGCAGAGCCGTGGGGCCACACTGTAGCTGTACCGGGCTTCGGGCTTCCCTCCAAGCCTGGTTGAGGAGCCCTGGTGTACACACACAGGTGTGTGTCAGGGAGATTTGGCTTGTCTGTAAGGAAGGGATGAGTCAGGTTCCTCCACTGGGGCCATCTATCAGGGATGAGTCATCGCCTTCAGGGGCTTCACCCTCCTCTGTTACCTCCTCTGTCAACTGAGCTCAGATACGAAGATAAAAGATCTGTCTGCACTTACTAACCTCCTCTCTCTCTCTCTCTCTCTCTCTCTCTCTCTCTCTCTCTCTCTCTCCCTCCGTGTCTCTCTTGCTCCTCCCACGTTTCTCTTTACCGTTCCAATCTCTCTTTTTTTACTGCCTTCTTCCGTGTCCTTTTTCATTTTAAAACACTCTCTCCTCTTCTCCTCCACGCCTCGCGTTCCTGTCGACTACTCTCATGTTTCTCTCCCCGATATACCCCTCCTTCCATCTTTCCCTCCCTCTTTGTCACCTTTCCTCTCCTCTCTCTCTTCCCTCTCGCCTGCAGGCGGGGGAGCTGGCTCCAGCCCTCCAGGGGGAGATGGAGGTGAAGGAGAGCATCCAGCTTCCCACGGGGGAGAACGGGGAGGTGGTGCAGATCGTCAGCTGAGAGGCCAAGACCCTGCCGTCCAGCCCGGACACAGGACCCAGGACACGGGGGAGGACAGGAAGGGGAGAAGGGAGGGCCTGTGGGAGGATTATCCAGTCAGACACACAATCGAAGGCGGTCAACGATGGAAAAAGGAACACGTTTCCGCACTAATGTAATTAAACAAATGTGCTTGAACATGCAGAGGACAGTATCGTAGAGACTAGACCCAGCTCCGCCCGGCTGCCACGCCGCCTGTTTGGGGCCGGGCTGCATGGTTCTAATGGGCCTGACTCCTGTTGCCGGGCCAGGCCAGAGTGGTGGTGCCCGGCCCAGCTGGGTGCAGACCCCAGGATCAGAGGCCCCACCCTGGGAGGATGCTGTTCAGTTGGACCCACCACACACCCTGAGCCCGGGCATAATCCAGGGGGGAGCTCAGTGCCGGAGACCCCTGGCCAAGAACAACCTCAAACACCCTTTACGGATATGTTTATTCCTGGAAGCCCACAACTCCATCAAACAACCTGACAACGTTGTACATTGTTGCTCTTCTGTGCTACTTTCTAGAAGTCTTGTGGTTGCAGTCTGCACGATGGTGGAGGTAGCTTAAGACAGTTGTTCTTAGTTTCAATTGACTGTCTCTTGTCCCTGTTTCTCTTTCTCCGTCTCTCTCTCTCTTATTTGTCACAATTTTGTCATGTCATGGGCCCATCCCAGCGTGTTCATCTCCAAGTTTTTGCCTATTGGTTAACCCCACATCGTTTTGGTTTCTTTATTCAGTGTAGTCCTTCCCAATTATAACATGCTGAGATATTTGTGGAACTTTTTCGTTGGAGGTAGCACAAACACGCAGTTGACAGGATGTTAATACAAGTTATATGTCAAAAAGGTTTCGGTTTGTTTTTGTTTCTGCTGTGCTTCTGTGAAAGACACGTTCATGCGAATAAACTATTTTGTGGTCGCTATAAAAACAGTGTTTTTGTTCATCAGTCTGTATTTGCATGTTCTGTTAACATGAACCTTGTAACCTTGACAGCCTACTTCAGAAGGTCGGTCAACAACGTTAATGACGGTTACTTCTGACAAACCAGAAACAGGTTGTGATGAAGATGCTGAGAGGGGGATGTGAAACAAGACTGTTGGACCCCAGATTCACTACTCGGAATGGTCAAATGGTGTTATGAAATGTTTAGAACAAGCTCCTTCCAGAGTTACCAGGATTGCTGCTACTGTGATTTAGTACAGCTGATGGACTCGATTAGCAGAGAGAAATCCAAATGAATGATGCATGATTACATATATCACATTACATGTGTGTTTATGTCTGGTTATGTGCATGTGTGTTTGCACATACGTGTGTGTGTGTGTGTGTGTGTGTGACTGTCTGCATGTGTGTGTACCCCAGTCACGGAGAAGTGATTCTGGTCTAGTGATGAATATCTTTTCAGACAGTGAGAAGGAGATACATGGGACTCATTGGAGCACTTGGGTGCACTGGGAGATTTCCCACGCATGGTGTGATGTCATGGTGTATTTTGGAAGAGCAGCAAGAAGCAGTCGTAGAGCAGAGCTTGATAAAAACATCTCCACATCTTTCTTCTGTTTCCCTTTGTTTTCCCTCCGTCTCCATCTCTGTCTGCCTCACACTGCTCTGCCCCCACCCCTTTGGCATTGTAGGTCCTTCTACCTCTCTATCTTTCTCTCTCATTCTTTATCTCTATCCCACACTCTCTGCTTGTGTAGGAGTGACCCTAGTCATGAGTGCCCCGTTCTCCTTCTTCCCCTCTCCATCTCCTCAAATGCGGGAAGTAATACTTATTTTTTTATTTTTTTTGACACAGCCCTGGGCCCAGGGCCATGAGACTGGAGCTGTTGCTCTTCCAGCCATCCCCTGGGCGATAACAGCAAGCAGTGAGGGATGGAGGGACGACAGACCAGGAGAGAGGAGATGGACAGAGCCCAGGGTGAGAGAGTGTAAACCATCAACACCAACATTTAATTCCCAGCCCTGGCCGTTGGCTTGTTCGTCGGTCAAACCCAGAATAACTCACTGGGGGGATCCGCGAAGCCCATTCACACTGTTCAGCTAACGCTAACCCTGTCATTTGTTGGTGTTTCCGACATGAACGCTACTCAGAACATCCCCCCATCTGCCTGGGTTTACAATGCTGGGACAGACATCCTGGGATATGTAAAAAGGCAGTTGGACATATTTTGGATTGAAAACAAACGGGCGCTGCCAGAGAGCATAAATCATCAGCTGTTACACAGGACTCCCCAGGGAGTGGATGTGATCCAGGGCCCACAGAACACTTACACCAGCTCTGGGACGTTGAGGTTTACTGCTGAAGTTTCCTCACCAGTCCTCTTATGTGTTGGGCCTGGGTGTACTCCAGGAACACTTCCAGCACCTTGGCCTGGTGACATGCAGCTTATGTTTGTGAATGCTAGTGGTGTAACAAGCAGGAATCACAGCCCACAGATCTACCGGAAGAAATGTGTCAACATTTTACAAGTCATAACATTTAAAGACCAATTCACACTAATTTCTTAAACTATAAAAATCTAGTTGCGCAGGTGTGTGCTGCATGGCATCACATTCCAGGACACAAACGGTAGTTGCAGTATTAACACGCACTGTAAGATGTCTGATGTCTCGATTGATGGTATTCTTAGGCTAACTTTATTTTCAGGTGTATGATAGAATATAATAACAAAATTCAAGTTCAATAAAGCATCGTGTACACAAATCGCCTTGAACTGGTCCTAAAAGAATGCGCGAGAGTAGCGCGCGCAGCAGGAGGAGGATTCGAGAAACTGAATGACCAACAGAAGTGGAGAGGAGGGATGGACTGTAGAGACGAGACGAACATCTGAAAACTGTTGTTTTTGTAAATCAGTGATAGTCTCCATCTTAGCTTGAACTTCTCTGATTTGAGCGTTGGGGGTGAGTTTCTGTCTTTGTGACTGTGTGCGTAATTCTATCAGTCTACTTCGCGGCGCGATGTCCAGGACGTGAACTCGGAAAGTTTTGACGTGTGTAGCTTACTGTCTGTATGAGAACACTACTGTATTAATGTGTATAGTAACGTGTTACAATAGACAGGTAAACTACATTGCCAAAATAGTTTAGAAATAGCATACTTTCATAAGGGACGTTATCAAACGCATGATCACTGACACATGATGATATCGCTGTTGCATCCAATCGCGGATATCATTGGATGTCATGATTGTCCCACCCGATGTTGCTAGGCTACAGATACCTATGGATTTGTTTACACCTGACACGTTTTAGTTCATAAGACTAGTCAAGCAGCATTGTCGTCCCTGCAGTCCGGTAGGCTGTACGGGAGCATATTATCTGAATGAGGGGAATTGGTAAAATAGAGGAGGAGGTTAGCGACGGGTGGGAATTCCTTCTTGTTGTACATAATCGCACAATGGGTTGACTGGAAGTTCATCAACATTGTTCTCGCTTCCCTCCATTGTAAGGTACCCTAACTGTAGACTACAGTATCTGATTTATTTCGTCACTAACGCAAATGTATGCCAATCAGGTGTGTTAAATTAGGGCTGGAGAGCCCGGAAGTGTATGGAAGGGCTCTACAGTTAAGCGCGTCTTGCTTAAATATTGTCCAAAGGAGGACATGATGAAGTTTAGCATTTGATATAACCAATATAAGTATCAATACCTTTGTTTGAGCGATCATTATAAAAGAGTATATTCAAGTAATTGTATCATTAATTTGGGTCACAGTTGCAAATTGTGTAGAATCCAGTACTGTAAATAAGCGTAATTGTGAGACTGGCTCGTTTTATGAGAACGAAACGAGTCTAAAAATTGTTGCCCTGTAGCTATAAATAGTATTTGTAAATGTATTTATTTACTCACTCACTTCCATCCATATTGAACCACGTTTTGCAGACAGCCAGCTGTACCCATTTCACATCTCCAGGTGGGTAACTGCTTCAACTGACCTTACACTGTAATGCAGTAGTGTGGAGAGAGGCTAAGTTTATAATGTGTACAGTAACTGGTCTTCAATGTAATGTGTAGGTCTGGTAGAGAATGACAGAACTAGATGCTTTTGTGTTCACACTTTGTAAAAAAATGTTTTTAACACGCGTACTATTGAATGGTCTTTTGTTATCAGACCCGAGAGAGTGTCAGAGGTTCGTCCAGTATGGAGCAGATTTCGGGTGAGAGAGGTGTGGATAGCATGGGTGAGCTACGCCCCCATCCCCATATAGAGTCACGTGACAAGGAAAGGAAACTTGCTTCATCTTGCTCTTTTCATTGACGTTTGGAGAGGCTGTGTTTGATTGTCCGCTTATCTTTGTTATGATTACAGTAGGCTGTAGTCAGGTGGTGGTATGCAGAGAAGAGCAGGGTCTCTGGGCTCAGCCAGGGGAGAGACCAGGAGAAATCCTCCTCTGACAGACACAAACATCTCACCTTATCTGGTTACAGATGTATGTGTGTGTGTATATGTGCATATGGCAATGTGTCTCGCCCTGTGAACTGGGAGTGTGGGGGTGTTTATAAGGGTTTGTGGTGTGACGGGTGTGACTGGAAGCAGCCTAGATCCCATGGTGTGTATGGTGTGTGTTGGAACACTGTGTCCCAGACAGACTTCAGGGTCATGCCCTTCCAGTGTTCTCAAAAGCCAAATCATTTAGCAGCTCGCTTAAAACCAGTTAGCGTGATCCAGACAGCTACTAGACAGACAAGAGAGAGGGAAATCACCCCTGAGTTGTCTCTCTGGCTAGACAGAGGGAGGGAATGTGAAAGAGCACATTAATGAGCAGGTATGTTATGACTTATAGAAAAGGGAAGAGATAAAGAAACCGAAGATTGAAGAGACCAATTATGCTTCTGTGGGAATTGGTTTCTGTCGCAGCAGGTCACATGAGATCAGCTAAACCGTAGAGGAGGGCTGTCCAATGAGAGGCGGAGGGAACAGGAGTTCCAAAAACACGAGAGGGATTCGGGGGAAGAGAGTTAGGGATCATGACAGAGGGATCGGATACAAATCGAGAGAAGACTATGGGAAAGGAGGGGGGGATGAGATGGAGTGGTGCAGGAACAGAGGTCATTAGAAGGACAGATCGAGAGAAAAGATGAGTTTAAAAGGTGATGTTTCAGAGAAGGAGGGGGGGGGCGGGGGAGCTGTATGTTCCCTGAATCAGGCCCAGCTGGTTGAGGTTGTCTCCGGTGCTTGGCAGATGATATCCTCTCAAAGATGTTAACTGGAAGTGGTAGTGATGGGTGCCTTAAGAGAGACCATTAGAATATCCCACAATGCAGCTGACTGACAGAGCCTGACATTAGCCTTGAGCATCTACTGTAGGCAACAGGAAATGATGTGGATGCTATGTTACAAGGATTTAGACAACATGGGCATAGTGTGTCACAAGGCTTGCCTGTTGGGATACACCTTTGCTGCCAAGCTTCATGTTAAAAGATGAGTTCGATCTGTTATTTTGATTTGACCTAAAGACTTTTCAGATGATGTTCCTACGGAAGCGGCGTCGGATGTGGACGTATGCCACACGTGTGAAAGGAATTGCCGCGGCGAGACTCAGCATCGTCAGCACAACTTCCTGTCTGTGTGGCATTGTGGGCGCTGGGTGCATAAAAGCGGCGAACCACCGATATGCTCCTGAAAAGCCACTTCCCCACCCCACCTCCAGGCAGGGATCAATGCCCCATCAGTGAAATGTACTGTAACCCCCTGCTCTTCCCCCTCTGAGGCAAGGCTATCACGTGCTGACCCTCGGGCCAATGAGCTTCAGAGTGTGTGGTGGTGTGGTGAAGGAGAAGGAGAGGGATCTGAAGGAGGGCTGAGTAA
Source organism: Osmerus mordax (assembly GCF_038355195.1). NCBI lineage: Eukaryota > Metazoa > Chordata > Actinopteri > Osmeriformes > Osmeridae > Osmerus > Osmerus mordax. The sequence continues at coordinate 19,400,440 of NC_090053.1, forward strand.
GAGAGGGATCTGAAGGAGAGGCTGAGTAAGAGAGGGATCTGAAGGAGGGCTGAGTAAGAGAGGGATCTGATGGAGGGCTGAGTAAGAGAGGGATCTGATGGAGGGCTGAGTAAGAGAGGGATCTGATGGAGGGCTGAGTAAGAGAGGGATCTGAAGGAGGGCTGAGTAAGGGAGGGACCTGATGGAGGGCTGAGTATGAGAGGGATCTGATGGAAGTCTTTGAAGAACGCGGTCTTGAAAAACATCGAGTGCAATCAACACCAAGTCTTCTGTGACTTGCTGTGCCAGAGCCGTGATAAGAGAGACGAGAGCAAGGAGCGAAGAGTCGAGGAGGGGCTGAAAACCATGGAAACCCTTCAATGTCACAACAATAGCCTTTCCATGCTGTGATGCAGTATCCAAGAGGTATGGGAGGGGCGGTGTGGCGGAGGTCTAGAGGCGCTTGTTTCGTGGAACGAGGGTGTGAGAGAGTGAAAGGCAGAACAGGAAGAGCTCTACAACCAGAGAGGGTTCCGCCACCAGGAAGTAAATGTGATCATGTTTCAAAGCAGTGCTGAAGAGTAGTTGAACAGGGCCAACATCTAAGACTATTAAATGCCTACATTAGTTTTACAGGTTAAGTGTTGGCGTGAGGCACTATTGTATTGGCCAGAGTGTTTGTGAACGCCTCTTTGTTTTAGGGACAAACTTCCCACCATCTGGTTTTGCTCTCCTGTGATCGCACAATCAATGTGTAGAGCAAACCAGGAGGGAGTTATTATACACACACACACACACACATACTGGTACGTGGACATCCATACACACACAAGTACACACACAAGTACACACACACAAGGCCCACTGTAAAGCATCGCAGTTAATCAAAGCTTTCCTGTGTTTTTGTTAGCGGTCATTGGCTGGTTGAACTTCAAGTCCAGCCAACCATATTTCTGTTATTTAGCTCTCTCTGCTTCTCTCCTTCTCTCTTCCTGTCTTTTCTCCTGCCCCCGCCCCCCTATAAAGCTGTGCTCCGCAGCGGCTAATACACTGTCAGCCATTAAAGTTATGATGGCTATGAACAGACGTCCTCTCCATGGGTGGGAAGTCATTTGTCTGGGGCTTCTGCGGCTCTCACACACTTAGTTAAGAGTCAGTGAGACAGTGTGAGCATGTGGGTCGTTAGCTAGGAAGGAGCTACGGGTAGTTCTGTAAAGCAGATGAATGAGGGGACTGGGGAGGACTGGGAAAACCAGCAGCATTCCTGCCCCTCACTGCTTAGAGTGCTACCTGAAGATGGATTGGCACAGATATGACACAGGATTCCTGGGAATGCAAGGTGTGGTTTGTATACTGTATGTGTGTATAGGCATGTGTGTGTGTGTGTGTGTGTGCGCGCATTTTAGCGTTTGAGTGTGTTAGCATGGGTGGGTGCCAGCATGGCTGTGTGTGTGTGTGTGTGTGTGTGTGTGTGTGTGGTGTTCACAGGGCCTCATTGGGGTGTTCTGATAACTAACAACTTTGCTGCCTCCGACTGGAACGTTTTCAAGAGAAGCACAAGTGGTATTTTCTCAACGCTGCTGACAGTAGAGTCCACTAGGGATACCCTCTGACCCCTGACCCCAGGCATGGCTGTCATTGGGCCAAACAAACAGAGGAGGAGGGGCTACATGGTCGCCCATATGTGTACAATGAATCCCTCCGGACGAGTCCTAGCAGAACATGTTGCATTAATCTGAACCAGAACATATCGGCTGACCCAGCACATGGCTTGGCCGGTGGGGGCAAGTCAGTTTGCGGCTAAAGAGGCCAGGATGGGGTTCAGTCCCTCCAGAAGGCCGGATCTCTCAGCTCATCCACAGACGTGGATTTCCTCACAGAGGATTTCAAATTTTTTTTTTACGGCTTATTATCGTTAGTAGCAACATAGCCTTGAAGCGACCATAGAACAGAGAAACAATTCCTTGAGATTTACTTCTTGGCAAGTGCTGCGTTTGGCCACAGAGCAGATGGAGCACATGCGTTAGAAAAATAGCAATAATGTTCTGGGATTCCTCTCTGTGGACAGCACACTGCTCTGGGCTGTAAACCTGGACCAGACAGTTTTACATGAGGTCTCTGTGCTGGTGTGTGGACTTTTCCATCACTTGACAGGTTTCTGTTCTGGGGCTTGATGAAGTTTTATGTTGCGTTCCTTTGCTAGTCAGACGCCAGAACCACGGTCAGAAACACACAGTGTCTCATACATCACATCCAACCCACCAGCACCAGCATTTGGTATGCAGAATGGTATGCCAATCATTTAGAGTGTTCATGTAGGCCTATATGGACCTGTACCAGTGTCAGTGGGCCAGCACTCACTAAGACTGTCATCTCTAATTACCAAATAACACACGCAGTCGAATAATGAGACACAGTTGGAAAATGAGACACATAGTCAGTTAATGTCCCTTTGCTAACCACCAAGATCAAGCCCCACTTCAGGTTTGGGAGAATGTCAGATAACGTGACTCGCTCGCACAGCTGTCTGTAAGGACCCAGCACCGTAGAGATGAACACCCTGCCAATAGTAGTAACATCCCCCAGATAAAGAAGGACTCTGGAGGAGGACTTGGAGAGCAAGTCTGGGTTATTAGAGATCTAACTCCTCCAGGGCTGTATTTATTCAGCCTCTGAAGTGACTGCATCTGCTGTGTGGACTTATTTTGATTAGACATTAGATCCTGGTCATTACTTGATCCATCTCTCTATTAGATGGGTGGTTATAAATCACTTCAATCCTTCTTCCCTGGTGATTGCTTCCACATGGTTGTAAGTGGGGATGGTGCGAAGGCCCGCGCTGGAGTTGAGGCTGGGGCCGAAGTCTAGACTGGGGCTGGGACTGGGGCTAAAGCCAGGGGCCGGAGAGAAGGGGCCGAGGCCTGGACTGGGTTGAGGCTGAGGCCGGGGCTACACAGGGCTGCTGTATGTGACCGTGTGGGGGGCTGGGAGAGCCTCCAATGGGTCCCCCAGGATGGTCCTGGGAGGGGAGACACGCTCACTGATTAGAAGGGATAATGTAAGCACTGCTGCCCTGGAAGGGGATGGGGGGGGAGGGGCGGAAAGAGAGAGAGAGAGAGAATATGAAAATAAAACTCAGCACCATGTGTGCCAATGTGTGTGTGTGTGTTTGTGATTAGCACCCATATAATATACTCAACCGGAATTTCTCACCGTGGGTCTTACAAAGCTTCTGCCAGAGTCCTCTGTGTGTGTGTGTGTGTACGTGTGTGTGTGTGAATGCAGTTTGAGAGAGCCAGGGCAGGGGGCCAGGTGGGAGCTCTTACAGGAGGGATGTGTCCATGAAACCGCCTGGAGCAGGGCTGTGCTTCTCTCCCAGGTGGGTCCGCAGCTCCAAAAACGATCTGTGTTGGACACATTGAAGAGAGAAAGGGACAGAGAGAAAGAGAGAGAGAAAGAGCTGGAAAGACAGGGAAACCAGCTGGAGGCTTTCACACGACAACAACGTACAACACAAAAACAACTACTTTCCCCTGAAAATGAGAGGTGTGATTGGAGGACAACTTTAAACCGACTGACGGGGTTTGATAGAGGAGATTCACAGCAGATAGGAGTGGAGACGTCATATTTTGACTTGCTGTGTCTTGTTTAGATAGGCCAATTCAGTTTCTCACTGCCCAAATATAGTCATTGTGGAATGTTCTGGGTTCATGAGACAACTAGATCAGATGCTAACTGCTTGCAGAGCATGGAAAACTTCAAACCTGAGAGTGATTGCGGTTGTTCGTTTATTAGATATATTTAATGATAACCACAGCATTTTTTCTTCTTCACAGCGATATGTGGATTGTTGCTATAGGGAGAGTTTCAAGGGTGCGCTATCATTCTGGTATTAATACTCTCACGCTTTCAGATAAGTTGTTTCTCTTGTGTTTGGGGCAGTTAGCCTGCAACGTGCCTGTTTCAGAGCAACCCTTGGCCCAATTGACTGTTTTGCTTAGCTTTTACAAGGTCACATATTTAACCTTGAGTATATCAAATGTATTTCTGATTGCTGGTGGAATGGTTTCGCTGAAGGTTTTCGTGTCAGGAAACAGCTTCCCAGATAGCATTGCAGCACAATTACCCACCCTTTGGAGACAGGCATCTGAACCCCGCCACCCCACCCCCCCCACACACACACACACATCTGTACAGAGGTGTTAGGGACCAGTGACACAACTGGGGCTGTTAGGGACCAGTGACACCGCCATGGCCTGTCCTCTTCCCATCACAGCGCCCTCCACAGGACCACAGAGCCAGGACCACTTTAGAACACAAACCATGAGCGGTGTGGGAGAAACCAAATAAATGTTTCCAGATCTGTGAACATCTCATCTGAGGAGAGATGTTAATGTTTTCAGACTGGTGGTATTCTGCGTGAAGTTAAAGATATGTTGCCAAACTTGCCAAGGTCGAACCAGTTCCTGAAGATAACGTCTTTTTTGGCTTCCAGAGTATTTTGAGAACATGTCAACACTGATTAGATACACACATCCAAACAAATAGCAGGTTTGGGTCAGTACACTTCACAAACAACTACACAGGATGGGTTTACTGCCATTGGATCCCTAAAGACTCACCTCCAATCTCTCTACTCTTCTCTTTTCCCCCTCTTTCATCTACTGTCTCTTCTTTCCTGTTTTTGTTCAACCGTTTCACCTGTGAGTCTGTCCTCCCTCGCATCTGCCTCCATCTCCCCCACCCTGTGTCTCTGTCTGTGGCTTGTCTGTGTACATATTACATAGCCTGTATAAGTAACTCAACTACTGTACTGTAATTGCCCACAATGCCTTCCATATGGGGGGTTGTTGTAGTGTTCTGTTCCAGCCCTGTCCTCTGGTTCTTGTCTGTTGTACCCAGGGCATGGGTCCCATGCGTAGGACACATGCTGACTGAGTTAGCCTAACCCAGCTTTGCTCTCAGTTCTACTATTAGGGGGCGGGATGTTTTCTGTTGATGTACCAGGGGCGAGAGAGAGCTCTCACATCACTGCCACAAACAATCACAAAACGATCGCTGTCTTCTATTTGTCAACCGCGCCCTCCCCCTTCCCCCCGCCCCCCCCCCCCCCCCCCCCAGCGTCCCGCGCTATAGTGCGAGGCTGCATCTTAATGAACTTAAGCTGTTTACTGTCTGTTTATGGCTGCCGTCTGACAGTACTTTGTGTTTTTGTTATGGTTCTGTTGTGTTTGATGGTGGTAAAGTAAATGAGGACAACATTAAATGAAAACAGGAGAGTGAGCGTTCAGCCTGACGGGACCCTCCCTAACCCCGGATGACAGGCTCTGAGGAACAGTCTCCTGACCGCAGGGCCACGGCAATTCCATAGGCTCCCGTCCCACGTGACCGAGAGGCTCGTCTCGATCCGAGAGGTCTTGTCACAGTGTTCCAAGCCCGGATTAGATGTTAGGGTTGTTGCTGTTCTAATAATCGGAGTGTCTCGTGCTTTCAACTGAACGTACCTCTCCTCCTCGTTTAGCTGTGGGTTCAGTGAGTTGAGCGTTTGGCCTGACCAGCTGAGCTCTGCAGAGAGAGACTGCTCCCCTGTCAGGCTTCTCACAGACAAACACTACTCATTGTGTTTCTGAGCTGGTGTTTGTCAGGTTGTAGATCTCTGTGTTTTAGGCCTGGATTAGAGAAGTGACACGAGCCTCTAAACAATGTGTAAAGAACTAAAAGTGGATTTGAAACCTGGACTCATTCTCATGGAAAGGAAAAGAGAGAGGGAGGCAGACAGAGTGAGACAGAGGGAGGCAGACAGAGTGAGACAGAGGGAGGCAGACAGAGTGAGACAGAGGGAGGCAGACAGAGTGAGACAGAGGGAGGCAGACAGAGTGAGGCAGAGGGAGGCAGACTGAGTGAGGCAGAGGGAGGCAGACTGAGTGAGACTGAGTGAGACAGGCAGACAGAGTCAGAATTTGACAGAATTGGACAGAATTTGACAGAATTGAACAGAATTTGACAGAGAGAACATCAAGTCGTGGCATTTCCTAGGCGTCCTCCACATGTTTTGTATTTGGGCATCGTCCAATCAGGCGGGCGTGGCCTTCTGCTGCTCCACAGTTATCACAGGCTCTCTTAACAACACCCCAGGCCTTATGCTGCCACACACACTGTCACACTCTGGAGTGTGTTTGACTGGAGTGTGTCTGCTCTTGTCTTTTCCAGGTCGGTGTGGCTGACGAGTCTGGAACAGGAAGCAGGAGACGACAGTTGACGGTGCCTGAGACAGGTGTGTGTTTGTGTGTGTTTGTGTGTGTGTGTGTGTGTCTACCAGTGCTTGTTCCCAGTGTGTCTTTCAGTTAATGAAGATTTCAGGAATGACAGAAACCATCACAGTATCTCACTGCACACACACTCACACACATGCACGCACTCTCACCATTGCAAGACTAGGCTTCTGGTATGTGTGTGTGTGTGTGTGATCATGTGTCTAGAACAGAGGGTGTGTGTGTGTCATGTCGTGTGCTGTGCGGCTGCAGTGCTCCAGAAAGCTCTATGCTAGAGGTCTTCATCCCCAGAACCTGCCACTAGGGGGCGACAGTAGTGCAACCAGGACTTTGGGGGGGGAAAACCCCCCAAAAGAAAACGTTTTGACATTTTCTGAACAAAGACACTAAATCATGTAATTATATTCTTCAATGTGTGTCATTGTGTATGCCTGGTGTGTGTGTGTGTGTGTGTGTGAGTGTGAGTGTGTGCATGTGTGTGTTCCCATGTGCTGTATAGAGAAGCTGGGTTAGTTCTAATGATGAGTCCTCAGAGAACTGCTTATATTCGCAAGTTGAATTATGTTTATGGCCCAAAATTGTTCCCAGGTCTGATAAATGTCTTGTTCCTCTCAACTCTCCTTCTCATCTCCTGAGCTGCTGACGCAGGGCCCGGTAGGCAGGTAAATACATAATTGAACAAATTAAAACAGAGGAAATGGGATGAAAATGGAAACCAGGTTCCAGAGTGCCCTCGAGGAGGGGGATCCCCTGAGCTTCGCGGCTTGACTTCCTGTTCGTCCCCTAGCGGTTTCCTGTGGAGTCATGCATATCTCCCCGCTCCAGAAGAGGCTGTTTAAATAACTCCAAGCTGCTGACAGATTTGACCACAATAGAAACTCTGTTTGTTTGTTGTTTATATCTACTGTCAATCACCCACCAGGCTCAGCCATATGCGATTGGCGCTGTTGTGTGTGAGTATCGGTTGTGTGTGTGTGCGTGTGCACGTGAGGTCAGTGTATTTACATAGTTTAGCAACTTTGTTTAATGTTGTTTAAGGTTGTCAGTGGTGGTTGAGTCAGGGCTAGTTGTTTCAGTGATAGATGAGTCAGGGGTAGTTGAGTCAGTGGTATTTGAGTCAGGGGTAGTTGAGTCAGGGGTAGTTGAGTCAGTGGTATTTGAGTCAGGGGTAGTTGAGTCAGGGGTATTTGAGTCAGGGGGAGTTGACTCAGTGGGAGTTGAGTGAGTGGTATTTGAGTCAGGGGTATTCGAGTCAGAGCTAGTTGAGTCAGGGGCAGTTGAGTCAGGGGTAGTTGAGTCAGTGATACTGTAATCAGTGGTAGTGGAGCAACACAGGAGGTATAGTCATCAGGCAGCATGTTTGGTATGGTAGTAGGCTGGTTCTCCAGGCCTCCTCCATGGATCACTGCCACCTCAGGGAGGGGATTTACAGCCTGCATTAACATATACTCACAGTCATTACTGAGACCTGACCCACCCTGGTAGTCCTCCTGTTTTTAAATGTGTGTGTGTGTGTGTGTGTGTGAGAGAGAGACTGTTTGGTTTGGGTCTGACTGTACACACACACACACACACACCAAGCTTGTGTGTGAGTGTCTCTTGTGAGTTTCTGTGTGCGTTGATCAATATGTTAAACTGTGTCATGCTGAAGAGGCCCTGTTCACACTTGATTTTAAAATGCGTTTCGGTGATTTACACTCTCCAAGGTGTCCAGCTGACCACTGTTCAGATTTGGTAACTGCCCATGTCATTTCCGTTAGCAGGCCACATTTCTTACCTCAGTCTGTCGCCAGATTTGTTTCGCACAGGCTAGCTAAGAAAAATAAATTCTTTCAAGACCTATAATATAATATACATGGCTATTCCAACAGTTGAGATTGATAGTACAAAGTCGTTAGGCACAAGTTCTATTTAACTCTGGGTTCACCCCTTTGTGTTGGCTAGAACAACACTTAGACCACTGTGTCCAGAGCATTAAAGAGTGAAATGAGCTTAGAGGATTGGCTTCACTATTTTCTTATTTTCTTCTTCACAGTCGTGTGCGTCTGTGTGTGTGTGCGTGTCTGTGTGTGTGTGTGTGTTTGGTTGTGGTTTCCTATAAAAAAAGGATAACAAAGATACAGTGAAGAATAGCACGTCATACATCCCTATGCAGTCACTATGCATTACATTATCAACTTACTATAAATAAAACACGAACCATTCACAACCCAATTTAGATTTCGAATAACTTTGGGGCCTTTTGTACAGTTAGTATCTGGATTACTGTATCTGGGTCAGTGTTTCCTTTCACAACCACAAGCTACATCGACCATATGGACAATTTCTGATCTTTAACAATTGTTGGGAAATAAACTGTTTATAGAATGAATCAACAATAACCATCTTATGCAAGTCGCTAAGATTATTATGTGTAGTCCCCGATGATCAAATCAGTCTTGATTATGGAGCTCTTGAGAATAAATGTCAGAGTGCAAACAACAGTTGGAGGACATTTCAGTGTATTGAATCAGCAGTTTGAAAATGATTGAATGCAGAGATCTGTGTCAGTGTAGGGTTTTGTTCTGTGAACAGCAGGTGTGTTCCCTCGTGACATTTCAGGAGTGTGTGTGTGTGTGTGTGTATACTGTATAAGTGTGTGTGTGGACCACCCAAAAGCTTTAACTCCTTAACCATAACAGGTTCCCCTCCCTCCCTTTGATGTGGACATGGTTCCAGTCCAGAGGCCCTAGACGGAACAGTCCCTATCAGTCCACATCAGAGCGGGAGTCACTGTGTTTGGATTGACTTGTCAGGCCAGCTGAGAAAGGAGCTTCCTCCCCTGAAACCTTCTATCGGAACCGAACTTCGTTACACGGAATCTATAAATGCTATCTCTGTGCCATATTTAGTGTGGCTGTTGCAACTCCTGCTGCGCGAGAGATGCATAATGCACTGGTCTTCACCCTCATCGAGGGTGTGAATTCAACAGCCTAATCAATCATTATTTGGCCAGTTTATCTTTCAGAACCGCAAAGCTGCTTGTCGTTCTGTCTGTTTAGACTGAGCTACGCCAGTCCTGCATAAACAAATTCCTCTGGTCAGAGGAAAGATTTTGACTACTTAGCTACTTTTTTCATTTTGATATTTTCTCTGCCTTCTTTGGGAGTTAGAATACGCTTTGGTAATTAATATGATAATATGTGTGCAGACATAATGTTTTCCAGGCATCTATGTTCAATGTTGAATTGAGGTCAGTTTGGTTTCTGCTGGAAGCAGTGAGAAGCCCTCTGTCTGGCAGGGCCTTGCCAGTGGAAGAGTTTTTCTGGGAAGAGAAACACCTTGCCCAGTCCCCATAATGGGAACCATTCTTTTTTCCCCGAGAGCTCTGAGCAATATTAGCTCTGTTCAACCTAGTGCGATATTTACTCGTCGTGAAGGACGGGGTGGTGTTATAACAGTTTGTTCTGGTGGCTTGCTTTTCATCAATAGATACTTGCTCCCCTTGACTTTTGCCTCAGCTTATCACACCTGCAGGGCAGAGGCCCACAGACACAGCATGGCACAGACAGTATACCACAGACAGAGTGTACCACAGACAGTGTACCACAGACAGTGTACCACAGACAGGGTACAACAGACAGAGTGTACCACAGACAGAGTGTACCACAGACAGAGTGTACCACAGACAGAGTGTACCACAGACAGTGTACCACAGACAGAGTACCACAGACAGTGTACCACAGACAGAGTGTACCACAGACAGGGTACCACAGACAGGGTACCACAGACAGAGTGTACCACAGACAGAGTGTACCACAGACAGGGTACCACAGACAGGGTACCACAGACAGAGTGTACCACAGACAGGGTACCACAGACAGGGTACCACAGACAGAGTGTACCACAGACAGAGTGTACCACAGACAGAGTACCACAGACAGAGTACCACAGACAGAGTGTACCACAGACAGATTAGCAGGAGCACCCCACACACAACCACGGCTGTTGCCAATTTAGATCTAATAAGCTCAAGGTGGTCAAGATCTGGGGGGGTGACAGAGAGGGGGGGGGGGTCTCTAAGCTGTCCTCACACCAACTCCTTGGTGTGATCAGTCTTTAGCTGGGTGATAAGCCTCCCTTCTGATAAGGGCAGTTACCACCTGTGTTTATGGGCTACGAGGTGATTTATGTGTCTGACTGCTGCCAGTGCCCAGGTGTGTGGTGTACCATGCAGATGTGCTGTGCCCTGTGGCCACTGGAGTCCCCCCCACCCCCGCCCCCTCTCTGTCTAGACAAGCTAAACCATCATGTTTATAGACCTGATGACTGATACACACACACACACACTGACTGACACCTATATATGACTGTGGCTGGTGGGGTACCACTGGCGGGGTCCTTTAGAATGACTGACAGCCAGTGGTGCTTCACCTGAGGGTGCGCGGGTGTGTCTGGAATGTTATTGGAGAGCTGTGTGAGCCAATGATGCCTACATAGAAGTACAGCTAGCTAGTCAGTTTCCACCTGTAGATATGTGGTAGCTAGCTAGTTAGCTACCACCTGTATTCTGGTAGGGTGACCAGACGTCCGGATTTTGTCTGGACAGTCCGGTTTTCCAGCCCTTTGTCCGGACCGCTGTTGGGTGTCCTCCTTTTCGCCCTGTTGTCCTCCTTTTTGACCCTTCCTGCCCACCGTAATTTACCACTGATGTGGGCTTCAGTGCCAAAAAGAAAGACCTCCTTCAAACCTACGTGGAGTTCAGAACTCCACTTTGCCACTAAGAGCAGCAAAGATCAATATCATGCCTTCTGTAAGCTCTGTCACATTGATATAGACGTGAGTAGTAGGGGTAAAGGGGCTTTAGAGCGGCATGCCTGCGCTAGGCAACGGCACAAGGGTAATGCTAGTCCTGCCGGGTACTCTTCCTTAACATAATTTTTTGCTCTGAACACAACAACAGCGGCTGATAAAACAACCGCTGCTGAGATGACCAAATTATATATTTTTATTTCTATTACAATTGAAATAGTTTGGGGAATGGTACTGTCTTATTTTGTGATTTATCTTTTGACTAAACTTGTCTCACCAAAGACAACAGAAAATCAGTGCACTTGTATTAAAGTATTGAATTTGTATTCAAATTACAAATGTTGACTTACTAAAAAGACTAAAGTTATTGTCTTAATTTCATACTAACGCTAACGCTTTTTGGGATTGTCCTCCTTTTTGACCCTTTGTCCTCCTTTTTGGACCCAAGTGTCCTCCTTTTCAGGGTCATGCTTCTGGTCACCCTAACTGTAGGTGTAACGTTAGTAATATGTAATATGTAAATATGTAGGTATCGTAGCTAGCTAGTTAGCTTCCATTTGTAGATATGTAGGTGTCGTAGCTAGTTATCTTCCACCTGTAGATATAGCCTACTGTTGGTGTCCTAGCTAGCTAGTTAGCTTCCACTTGTAGGTGTCATTGTTAGCTAGTTAGCTTCCACCTGAAGACTGTAGGTGTCATAGCTAGCTAGTTAGCTACAACACCCACAATGTTGAAGTTAGCTAGTCACCTTCCACGTGTAGCATGCCTAGTGATGTCCTAAAGCATCAAGCTGGTGAGCTCCCACCTGTTATAGGTTATAATTAGCAGGACAGTGTCAGACAGATTGGCCTTATACAGCTAGATTTAGACCTCTGTTTGCCTCTTGTTTGAAAGCAGGAAACCTTCACAGCCAAGAGTAACAGAGATGATAATGGTGATTAATCATGCTACTTTGAGAGAAAATAACAAACACTCGTGGGCTTTCTCTTATCAGACTGAGGGAGCTGTCTTTCTTTTTCGGTCCTTCACTCAGTCTCTTGCTTTCTCTCTCTTGCTTTCTCGCTCTCTCTGTCTCTTGCTTTCTCGCTCTCTTGCTCTCTCTCTCTCTCTCTCTCTCTCTTGCTCGCTCTCTCGCTTGCTCTCTTGCTCTCATCCTTTCTAATCCTCTCTCTCCCTCTATACCGATCATCCTTTCTTCTCCTCTCACTCTGTCTTTCGCAGCTAGGGTAAGAGTGTCTTTGGTCCCTAAGGGAGTATTGTTGTTTGTTGTTATCAAGTGATGTGTTTTCAGCTCCAGCTGGAGTTTACTTGTCAACAACGCCCTGAGTGCCATGGAAACCCCATCAGAGGGTTGGCGCTGGATGACAAAGTAACATGACTGTCATTGTTGGGCTGACATATACACACACAAACTTTGTCTTCTCTCATTATGTCACCAGTTTCTCACGGCCATCCAGAAATATGGCGATATATCTTAGAAATATATTTTCTGCAGCTCCACTATCTCCACAGTCAACAGGGATGCAATTTGGACCGTACACTGGGTATGATACTCTGTGAGACAGACAGTGTATCTGCCAGTTAGGCTCCACTGCTTTCTCTGATGGGAGATAGTCTGCAGCAATGTCTTTGTCCACAAGGGGGTAGAACAGAAGCACAGTTGCAGGATTCTAATGTTTTTTCACTGTCTTGGATCAATATGGTTGAGTGACTGGAGTGACTGTTGGTGTTGAACTTTCTGTGTTTGGGTAGTCTGTGCTAGTCTGCTGGTGTCAAGTTGCCTCCAAGCCTATTGCTATTCATAACAGAGAGACAGGGAGAGAGACAAGGAAAGAGACAGTGAGATATCATAACAGAGAGACAGGGAGAGAGACAAGGAGACAGTGAGATATCATAACAGAGACACAGGGAGAGAGACAAGGAAAGAGACAGAGTGAGATACAGACAGGAAGAGAAACAGGGTGAGAGAGAGACAGGAAGAGTGAGAGATAAAATCAATCTGAAGCCTAGAAAAAAACACCTATAAATGCTATCTCCTATTTGCAAATTGTAATCGACCTCCCTGTGGTCATACCATGCTCTGTCATCACACCCTGTTACCACAATGTGTTACCATGCTCTGTTACCATGCTCTGTTACCATGCTCTGTTACCATGCTCTGTTACCATGCTCTGTTACCATGCTCTGTTACCATGCTCTGTTACCATGCTCTGTTACCATGCTCTGTTACCATGCTCTGTTACCATGCTCTGTTACCATGCTCTGCCATGCATCAACGTAATCTTCACTGTGATCCAACCTTTGCCTGCTCACTCCTCGGGTGTTCTGATTGGTTGATACAGAGTCTTGTCACCCAGCAATAGGCCAGCATGCCAGACAGGTCACTAGAAGGATTGGCCTAATAAAGAAAACATGTGGGGATGGACCTGCAGGCCAGTGAGAACTGCAGGAGACAGTGTGGTGCAATTTCATAGCAGTCATTGCTGGATGTTGCCAAACTTTGCAAAAGACCACTAATCATTTGCTTTTGATGAATATCATTCTCTTTGTGGGCTATGGGACCACACGTAAACACACAGACACACACACAGCACAGCAGGATATGGGACATTTTATAGAGCCACTCTATATTAAGAGTAAAGTTCATATCACAGGGTTACTGATGGCTGTAATCTCCACCACATTATCTTTAGAGAAAACACATTCATTTTATGAAGTCACGTTTTCCAGAAATCTATCAAGAACCTTGCTCGTATGCGATGACATACTCCATATATCGACCAAAAAAGTGGAAAATGAATTGGCAAGTGAACTTTGAGTTTTTTTCTCTCCCCTTTGTTCTGTGATCGTCTGTGTAAAGTCAAGTGGACGTAATTTCCAATATCCTGTGTGTGTTCAGGAGGTGGAGAGAGCGTTGCGGTGTGTCTGATACTTTCAGGATGTGACTGGAGATTTACAAGGCCCTGTTGCTCACCCTCACACAGCCTGTCAGTCTGTCTGTCCATCTGACTGAGTGATTCAGAATGTTCCTCTCCTATCCAATTGGATACTGAGGGATCTAGAATGTTCCTTTCCTGTCCTTTTGGAGACTAATATTGAATCTAGAATGTTCCTCTCCTAATTGGAGACTGAAGGATCCAGAATGTTCCTTTCCTATCATATTGGAGACTGAAGGATCCAGAATGTTCCTTTCCTATCCTATTGGAGACTGAAGGATCCAGAATGTTCCTTTCTTATCATATTGGAGACTGAGGGATCTAGAATGCTCTTCTTTTATCCTATTAGAGACTGGGGGATCCAGAATGTTACTCTCCAGTTCTATTGGAGACCTGTAACTCTGATGACTTGCAGGTCAAGGCGGACACAGGAACAATGCCATTCCAGAATCTCAGTATCCAGTACCAGTAATAGTTGATGGCAATATCAGTTCTAACTGATTAATCATGAATCGCCTCAGGTTGGTGTGTATGACCAGAACAAGGCGTCCGCATACTAGTATCTTTGTTTCAGAAGGAGCACTCAATCAACCTGAGAGTGGCTTAAACCCGGGATTAACCTTTGCCCTCTGAAGTGACTCATACAGACATGCTCATGTGAACAACGGATAAATGATGAGTGAGGCATAGCAGCCTCATGTTCAGTTTTGATTTGCGCTCCATGACTCTCAGGTATGTTTCCAGTAAGCCTAATCCATCTTCATTTGTGTTTTAACTTGTTGAACTCCCCATTTGCTGAATAGAGATTCAAGCTCCAAGGATTCTAGCATCAGAAGGTTCTGGACTGGTGCCATTCCCAACTCACTCAGTTTTTCCGTCCGCGGTCCCTATGCCGTGTCTCCTGTTCAACGTGGTCTCAGTTAGGTATCAAAACAATCCTGCACGCGGGCATACGGAGGTCATACAACTTGTCACAGCGCTCCGCAGCGAGAGTGTGTGCATTTCCACTGGGGATTACTCATCTCTTCATGACAGTCTTGGTGTGCTATCCTGCGCTTTGCTTCATCAATACAGCAGACTCGTTTGTGAGTGTGTGGTGTGTGCGTGTGTGTGTGGTGTGTGAGTGTGTGTGGTTTGTGCGTGAGTGTGTGGTGTGTGAGTGAGTGTGTGGTGTGTGCGTGAGTGTGTGGTGTGTGTGTGTGTGTGTGTGTGTGTGGTGTGTGTGTGTGGCGTGTGGCGTGTGGTGTGTGGTGTGTGGTGTGTGGTGTGTGAGTGTGTGGTGTGTGTGTGAGTGTGTGGTGTGTGAGTGAGTGTGTGGTGTGTGTGTGGGCTGTGCGTGAGTGTGTGTGTGGTGTGTGTGTGTGGTGTGTGAGTGAGTGAGTGTGTGGTGTGTGTGTGTGGTGTGTGAGTGAGTGAGTGTGTGGTGTGTGAGTGAGTGAGTGTGTGGTGCATGTGTGAGTGCGGCTGAGTAAGTGTCCACCTTTTGCCTGGGTCCTAGTAGGTATAGCCAATGGCCAAGGGATCTCTGACCATGGCAATGTCTGTTAAAGCAGCTGCGGAGCAGGGTTGGGTTTGTGTGTGTGTGTATACTTTGTGCTTAGGGGGTCAAGTGTGTGTGTATGTGTGTGCTGTGCTATGCAGGGTCAGGTGTGTGTGCTCGTGTGCTGTGCTGAGCAGGGTGTGCATATGTGCGTGTGTGTATGCTGTGCAGGGTCAGGGTTGTGTGTGTGTGTGTATGCTGTGCAGGGTCAGGTGTGTGTGTCTGTATGCTGTGCAGGGTCAGGGGTGTGTGTGTGTCTGTATGCTGTGCAGGGTCAGGGGTGTGTGTGGGTGTGTATGTATGCTGTGCAGGGTCAGGGGTGTGTGTGTGTATGCTGTGCAGGGTCAGGGGTGTGTGTGTGTGTATGCTGTGCAGGGTCAGGGGTGTGTGCGTGTGTGTGTATGCTGTGCAGGGTCAGGGGTGTGTGTGTGTGTATGCTGTGCAGGGTCAGGGGTGTGTGTGTGTGTGTATGCTGTGCAGGGTCAGGGGTGTGTGTGTGTGTGTGTATGCTGTGCAGGGTCAGGGATGTGTGTGTGTGTATGCTGTGCAGGGTCAGGGGTGTGTGTGTGTGTGTGTATGCTGTGCAGGGTCAGGGGTGTGTGAGGGACATTGAAGGAGCATAAACAGGGTGTGTTGTCGGGAGAGGAGTAACAGCGCCAGAGACGGGTGAGGACAGACGTATGTGGGTGGAAGGGCAGGGAGATCGACAGATGGATGGTGGGAGAAAGGACGGTGAAACTGGGTGGGTTGACAGACAGACAGACAGACAGGCAGAAGTGAGGAGAGGGCTGTGGTTGTTGGCTCTCCTAGGTTGGTCTGTGGTCCCATTGTACTGCTGTTTTGGTTTTGGTCGGTCGAATAATCCAATATTCTTGTCTTCCTGCTCTCGAACACTCCTGCTAGTGGAATATGAGGTCAGGCTTGTTGCTCAGGACGATCCCATCATTCCATTGTTATCAGGGATAGTGACAGAGATGTGTTTTTGCAGGGAGGAGGAGGGTGGGGACGGGAGTTCATGCACACTTGCAGTGGGTTCGTTTGATCTTCTACCTGTAGAGTAACACATTCAACATGAAACAAACAAATTCAAGAGATTAAGAAATAGCAAGAATGAGAATTGAAGAGAGAGAGTGAGAGAGACAGAGAGACAGAGAGAGAGAGACAGAGAGAGAGAGAGAGAGAGAGAGAGAGAGAGAGAGAGAGAGAGAGAGAGAGAGAGAGAGAGAGAGAGAGAGAGAGAGAGAGAGAGAGAGAGAGAGAGAGAGAGAGAGAGAGAGAGACTGGGAAATGGAGTGATCAAGACAGAAAAAAAGTGTGGAGCAAGTGTGGGGAAAAACAAGTGGCACTGAGATCATTTCAGGACCGAGAGATTGATACGGAGCGAGATAGTGAGAGACAGTACATCAAGCAGCACTGATTCAGACCTGGCCTTCACTACCCAGCATGCCGTGCCAGATCCGGGCAGAGACTCAGCCCGGTGGATTGTATATGAGTAGCCCAGCGCGGTAAGACTCAGGGGTGTGAAGTAACAGTGGAAAGTGTCACTAGCTCTCAGCACCCCTGGTCTCTCCTCTCCAGCTGGCTGGCGCGCTCACGCTCATAAATGTCCGTTTGTCTCATTAAAGCAGGCCATGCTGTTTGACTGGAGGTTATTAGCTTTGTTCCCTATACTTCAGCCTTGGACTGCGTTGGCTCTCGCTCTGTCACTGTGGCTGGGCGGGGAGGGCGGGAGGGAGGGAGGCAGGGAGGGAGGGAAGACGAGCTGTGTT
This sequence comes from Osmerus mordax, assembly GCF_038355195.1. Taxonomy (NCBI): domain Eukaryota; kingdom Metazoa; phylum Chordata; class Actinopteri; order Osmeriformes; family Osmeridae; genus Osmerus; species Osmerus mordax. The sequence continues at coordinate 19,417,727 of NC_090053.1, forward strand.
GGAGATGTTGAGGGTGGAGGAGGGAGGAGGGGCGGGGCGGGGGGTGGGCTCTGACTGTTGTGGGTTTGGCAGGACAGGGGGGCGACAGGCACTTTGTGACATCAACAGAGACGGATAGAATAGCGCTGGGGGACATCAGCGACTTCAACAACAACAACAGAAGTTATATATACACATAATCTGATATGTGTATATATAACCAGTCCATTAAGCTGTCAACCTGTCCTACCTCTCAGTCACACGATGAAAAGGAGATGTAGAGAGGTACAGGTTCCTGGTCAGACAACCCAGTCCAGATGAAGGCAGAAGGAGGCCCACAGTGCGTGTCATCCCACAGCGTGTGTCATCCCACAGCGTGTGTCATCCCCTCTCTGACCACAGACGGCTCTCCGTGTTCTCCTCACACATTATGCTCGTTAAAAACTTGTACAAAACAACCACAGAACACAAACACACCAACTCTCTCACACACACACACACACACACACACACACACACACACACACACACACACACACGCATACACACACAAACACGTACACACACACAAACGCACTACATACACGCATACACAAAAAAACACGTACACACACACACACACACATACACATACACTCAGTGGTCCTATTCAGGGGCCGATCCAGTGAGTTCAGACTGGGAAGACTGGGTGAACACGTGTGTGTGTGTGTGTGTGTGTAGATGTTTAACCCTGCACCGACACTCCCAGCAAACGACTCTGGGAACTCAACCAGCAACCTTCTTTCTCAAGACCTAGGATTGACAGATTTCAAACACTTCTAAGGAGATCCCTGATGTCAGGTACATTTTCCCATTGAGAGATAGAGTGGGTGTGTATGATATTTTGTGCAATCTTGCGTGATTGCATGTGCATGCTTGCTGGCACTTGTGTGTAATATTTGTGCAGGCATGTGTGTATGAATGTGTACTTTCTCATTGATATGGACACTCTGTTACGTTGACATCAGCTCTTGCCTGCGGCACATTAATAGGCTGGGTTTGAAAACACAAGACTTGTACGATCACATTCACCATGTTCTTTGTGTATTTGATTCTTAAAGGGATCCAGTTACTTCAAATCTGTCTCATATGCGATGACTGGATGTGTGTTTGGAACGGGTATGACTAAAGCTGGTCAGCACTTGGAACGTTTGGACAAGAGAAGTCAGTTAGGACTAAAGGCGTTAACTCAATTCAGCCTGACTTGTACCTGGCTGTTGACTCGAGCCTCTGCCCTGACTGGAGACCGTCTGGCCATTGCAGACTCAGTGCTCATAGCTGTTTTCATTATGGACGTCCAAGTATGAGTGATGACGGCCAGTGGACGCGTGTGTGCGCACGTGTGTTTGTGTGCGTCTCGACGGGATGTGCTTGTGTGTGTGTGTGTGTGTGAGCGAGTCTGTGCGTCCGTGTGCGAGGGTTGTCGACGGCCCCGGACGTCTCCAAGCGGCGGTGACATCAGGGTGTCCGAGGCCGTGAGAGAAGAGCCGGAGTGTCAGGCTTTAAAGATTATGACATGTGTAGCAATAACATAGACCCTTTTCCATGTTGGAGTATAGGACTCTGCATGTGGATGTGATTAAACTGGGTTACAGGGGGGTTTCCATGCTGAGAGGGAAAGAGAGAGACAAACAGAGAGGGAGACAGAGAGCGAGAGACGGAGAGACAAACAGAAAGAGAGATGAGATTGATCCTAGGTAGGGTACCAACAATCATCACCAATCACCAGGGGTCATTGACCGACCCAGCCTTGCCCAGCCATATGCCCCTCCCACAAGGCAACCCAGAACTAGCCCAAATCAATCCAGAACCAGCCCAGCCCAGCGCTCCAAACCCAGAGAGCCTGGAGAGAGGGGGGTGTTGGATGGAGAAGAAGCCCATCTGGGCTCCATCAGCCCTGGGTAAACAGGACCAGATTACACAGAGCGACCAAGCCAGGCTCTGGCTCCCCCCAGCTAGCACAAAAGGATCGGGCAGTGGCTCAAGGTTCAAAATGATACACACATTATCATTAACTCGAACCGTGTGCAGCAATGCCTTTGTGCTCTCTGCGCTGTGTCCTCCGTGCCTCCTGTGCTTGCCGTGCTCGTGCATGGGCCGCGTCCGTGGCGAGGGAGTGGTGGGCGGTGGAAAGTCTGCTCGCGGACGGCACTAAGTGCTCTTCTGATCCATCAGAGAGTGTTTTGATAACCTCTCTGCTCCACTAGTCTATACGTTGACTCCTTCCTGACCCCAGGGCGCAATAACAGGTGGTATTCCCTCCCACCAGCAGACATGCTCAGCCTTGTCTTTACAGAAAATACTCACTGAATTCGAGAGGTCTGGCAGGTTGCTACTTGAGTTTATTAGAAACAAACGCCTCTCTCTTTTTTTTCCTTTCTCGAAAAAGGGGTCTAGAAATAGCCTTGAGGGTCATTGTGAGGAGATGTGCGGTTCTGGGTTCTTGGAGCAGAGAAGAAAGAGTATAGGATTCAAACCTGAGGTGTGTAGCGAGGTCAGCCAGATCACACACAGCCGTTATCCTGTCACACCTGTAGAGGTTGATCCAACCACATCATTCAAACCTAATATGCCTTCTTGACACCCTCAGTATGCTCATTACCCAGCAAACACCCATGCAAAGGAACCATAGAGTTGGGGGGGGGGGGGGGGGACTTCCCCACTCAGCATGTGATGCCCTCTTGCAAGCTTCAAAGGGCTTGCTTGAGACGACGCGTCGCCAAGCAACCATTTGTCTCTCCGTTTGTGGCGGGAATTCAAACAAGGATCATACCTTTCCAGAACTGAAAGGAAAGTTCTTCAAGACTTCACCTTTACAACAAGACTAGAAGGTGGAGAATTGTGAGAGGAATATTTGTGTCATGTTTGCTGACTGTAATCTTGATTCTAGTAACTACTCTTTCTTCCTGAAAGATAACCAAGTCATCCTTGGTATCTACACAAAGCTAACATTATAAAACAAACATTCAACTATATTTTGTAACTGTACAAAGATGTCCAAAACAATATTTGAACAGGTCACACCTTTAGTAGGTGTGAAGGAAGAAGGGGGAGTTGAGAACCCAGCTTCCCCCAATCAGCTCCTGACTTCAGAGACAGGACTCCTCCTAACTCTGAACTGTGTAAAACTCTGAGATGACAATCGATCTCTGAGTCCAGCGAAAACCAACCAGGGCATGAAGGCCATCAGGTTTGGGGTTCCAACGGATGTCGCCACGCTTCTCCTGGGATTCTAGAAGATTCGTGCCTGTACAACACTACCTGAATGATTCTACAGAAGATGTAACCAAAACGCAATTCTAATTGCGCTGTTTCTTCCCCGGCGTAGCATTGGCATGAACTATGTTTACGATTTGTAAGGATGTAATCATTGACCGTACAAGTCTTTCTTTAAGTAAGGCCATTTCATTCTTTTCATTGAAACCAATCTCTCATATCAAATTTATAATCTAAATTGTTCATACTATACATACAAACTTCAATAAATTATTTATCAAAAACTAATGAAATACTTCACACTACTGATTATTACATATTAACTGTAGGTTTCTTTGGTCCCTTAAACACCAATTTCAAGGTGGTGCCCCGATGATTCAATACTTGATTATCGATCAATTATGTCTCTTCTCAAACGACCACACCCCACTACAGGAGTGTGTCTCTGCAGGATTGTTGTCGTATTGATTTTCGCAGACAGTGTTTATGAGTGTGTGGACTGTCTTTCAGGCTGACAGTGTGTGGACTGTCTTTCAGGCTGACAGTGTGTGGACTGTCTTTCAGGCTGACAGTGTGTGTGGACTGTCTTTCAGGCTGACAGTGTGTGGACTGTCTTTCAGACTGACAGTGTGTGTGGACTGTCTTTCAGGCTGACAGTGTGTGGACTGTCTTTCAGACTGACAGTGTGTGGACTGTCTTTCAGGCTGACAGTGTGTGTGGACTGTCTTTCAGGCTGACAGTGTGTGGACTGTCTTTCAGACTGACAGTGTGTGGACTGTCTTTCAGGCTGACAGTGTGTGGACTGTCTTTCAGGCTGACAGTGTGTGGACTGTCTTTCAGGCTGACAGTGTGTGTGGACTGTCTTTCAGACTGACAGTGTGTGGACTGTCTTTCAGACTGACAGTGTGTGTGGACTGTCTTTCAGGCTGACAGTGTGTGTGGACTGTCTTTCAGACTGACAGTGTGTGGACTGTCTTTCAGGCTGACAGTGTGTGGACTGTCTTTCAGGCTGACAGTGTGTGGACTGTCTTTCAGACTGACAGTGTGTGGACTGTCTTTCAGACTGACAGTGTGTGGACTGTCTTTCAGGCTGACAGTGTGTGGACTGTCTTTCAGGCTGACAGTGTGTGGACTGTCTTTCAGACTGACAGTGTGTGGACTGTCTTTCAGGCTGACAGTGTGTGGACTGTCTTTCAGGCTGACAGTGTGTGGACTGTCTTTCAGGCTGACAGTGTGTGTGGACTGTCTTTCAGACTGACAGTGTGTGGACTGTCTTTCAGACTGACAGTGTGTGTGGACTGTCTTTCAGGCTGACAGTGTGTGGACTGTCTTTCAGGCTGACAGTGTGTGGACTGTCTTTCAGGCTGACAGTGTGTGTGGACTGTCTTTCAGACTGACAGTGTGTGGACTGTCTTTCAGACTGACAGTGTGTGTGGACTGTCTTTCAGGCTGACAGTGTGTGGACTGTCTTTCAGGCTGACAGTGTGTGGACTGTCTTTCAGACTGACAGTGTGTGGACTGTCTTTCAGACTGACAGTGTGTGGACTGTCTTTCAGACTGACAGTGTGTGGACTGTCTTTCAGGCTGACAGTGTGTGGACTGTCTTTCAGGCTGACAGTGTGTGTGGACTGTCTTTCAGGCTGACAGTGTGTGGACTGTCTTTCAGGCTGACAGTGTGTGTGGACTGTCTTTCAGACTGACAGTGTGTGGACTGTCTTTCAGACTGACAGTGTGTGGACTGTCTTTCAGACTGACAGTGTGTGGACTGTCTTTCAGGCTGACAGTGTGTGTGGACTGTCTTTCAGGCTGACAGTGTGTGGACTGTCTTTCAGGCTGACAGTGTGTGTGGACTGTCTTTCAGACTGACAGTGTGTGGACTGTCTTTCAGACTGACAGTGTGTGGACTGTCTTTCAGACTGACAGTGTGTGGACTGTCTTTCAGGCTGACAGTGTGTGTGGACTGTCTTTCAGGCTGACAGTGTGTGTGGACTGTCTTTCAGGCTGACAGTGTGTGGACTGTCTTTCAGGCTGACAGTGTGTGGACTGTCTTTCAGGCTGACAGTGTGTGTGGACTGTCTTTCAGGCTGACAGTGTGTGGACTGTCTTTCAGGCTGACAGTGTGTGGACTGTCTTTCAGACTGACAGTGTGTGTGGACTGTCTTTCAGGCTGACAGTGTGTGGACTGTCTTTCAGGCTGACAGTGTGTGTGGACTGTCTTTCAGGCTGACAGTGTGTGTGGACTGTCTTTCAGGCTGACAGTGTGTGTGGACTGTCTTTCAGGCTGACAGTGTGTGGACTGTCTTTCAGGCTGACAGTGTGTGTGGACTGTCTTTCAGACTGACAGTGTGTGGACTGTCTTTCAGACTGACAGTGTGTGGACTGTCTTTCAGACTGACAGTGTGTGGACTGTCTTTCAGACTGACAGTGTGTGGACTGTCTTTCAGACTGACAGTGTGTGGACTGTCTTTCAGGCTGACAGTGTGTGTGGACTGTCTTTCAGGCTGACAGTGTGTGGACTGTCTTTCAGACTGACAGTGTGTGGACTGTCTTTCAGGCTGACAGTGTGTGGACTGTCTTTCAGGCTGACAGTGTGTGTGGACTGTCTTTCAGGCTGACAGTGTGTGGACTGTCTTTCAGGCTGACAGTGTGTGTGGACTGTCTTTCAGACTGACAGTGTGTGGACTGTCTTTCAGACTGACAGTGTGTGGACTGTCTTTCAGGCTGACAGTGTGTGTGGACTGTATTTCAGGCTGACAGTGTGTGGACTGTCTTTCAGGCTGACAGTGTGTGGACTGTCTTTCAGGCTGACAGTGTGTGGACTGTCTTTCAGACTGACAGTGTGTGGACTGTCTTTCAGGCTGACAGTGTGTGGACTGTCTTTCAGACTGACAGTGTGTGGACTGTCTTTCAGACTGACAGTGTGTGGACTGTCTTTCAGGCTGACAGTGTGTGTGGACTGTCTTTCAGACTGACAGTGTGTGTGGACTGTCTTTCAGGCTGACAGTGTGTGGACTGTCTTTCAGGCTGACAGTGTGTGTGGACTGTCTTTCAGGCTGACAGTGTGTGGACTGTCTTTCAGGCTGACAGTGTGTGGACTGTCTTTCAGGCTGACAGTGTGTGGACTGTCTTTCAGGCTGACAGTGTGTGGACTGTCTTTCAGGCTGACAGTGTGTGTGGACTGTCTTTCAGGCTGACAGTGTGTGTGGCCAGTCAGTCAGTTGATTTAGCATTATGTGGAAAGAGGGCATTCTCTGGTGGGTAGAGATACCTGGGACAGTATAAGTGTACCGTGGTTATGCCTGTATACAGGACGTGTGAGTGTATCTATATAGAGGGAGTATGTAGGCCTGTGTGTATCTATATAGAGGGAGTATGTAGGCCTGTGAGTGTATCTATATAGAGGGAGTATGTAGGCCTGTGAGTGTATCTATATAGAGGGAGTATGTAGGCCTGTGAGTGTATCTATATAGAGGGAGTATGTAGGCCTGTGAGTGTATCTATATAGAGGGAGTATGTAGGCCTGTGTGTATCTATATAGAGGGAGTATGTAGGCCTGTGAGTGTGTGTATCTATATAGAGGGAGTATGTAGGCCTGTGAGTATCTATATAGAGGGAGTATGTAGGCCTGTGTGTATCTATATAGAGGGAGTATGTAGGCCTGTGAGTGTATCTATATAGAGGGAGTATGTAGGCCTGTGTGTATCTATATAGAGGGAGTATGTAGGCTTGTGAGTGTGTGTATCTATATAGAGGGAGTATGTAGGCCTGTGTGTATCTATATAGAGGGAGTATGTAGGCCTGTGTGTATCTATATAGAGGGAGTATGTAGGCCTGTGAGTGTGTGTATCTATATAGAGGGAGTATGTAGGCCTGTGAGTGTATCTATATAGAGGGAGTATGTAGGCCTGTGTGTGTATCTATATAGAGGGAGTATGTAGGCCTGTGTGTGTATCTATATAGAGGGAGTATGTAGGCCTGTGTGTATCTATATAGAGGGAGTATGTAGGCCTGTGAGTGTATCTATATAGAGGGAGTATGTAGGCCTGTGAGTGTATCTATATAGAGGGAGTATGTAGGCCTGTGTGTATCTATATAGAGGGAGTATGTAGGCCTGTGAGTGTGTGTATCTATATAGAGGGAGTATGTAGGCCTGTGAGTGTATCTATATAGAGGGAGTATGTAGGCCTGTGTGTATCTATATAGAGGGAGTATGTAGGCCTGTGAGTGTATCTATATAGAGGGAGTATGTAGGCCTGTGTGTATCTATATAGAGGGAGTATGTAGGCCTGTGAGTGTGTGTATCTATATAGAGGGAGTATGTAGGCCTGTGAGTGTATCTATATAGAGGGAGTATGTAGGCCTGTGTGTATCTATATAGAGGGAGTATGTAGGCCTGTGAGTGTGTGTATCTATATAGAGGGAGTATGTAGGCCTGTGAGTGTATCTATATAGAGGGAGTATGTAGGCCTGTGTGTGTATCTATATAGAGGGAGTATGTAGGCCTGTGTGTGTATCTATATAGAGGGAGTATGTAGGCCTGTGTGTATCTATATAGAGGGAGTATGTAGGCCTGTGAGTGTATCTATATAGAGGGAGTATGTAGGCCTGTGAGTGTATCTATATAGAGGGAGTATGTAGGCCTGTGTGTATCTATATAGAGGGAGTATGTAGGCCTGTGAGTGTGTGTATCTATATAGAGGGAGTATGTAGGCCTGTGAGTGTGTGTATCTATATAGAGGGAGTATGTAGGCCTGTGAGTGTATCTATATAGAGGGAGTATGTAGGCCTGTGTGTATCTATATAGAGGGAGTATGTAGGCCTGTGAGTGTATCTATATAGAGGGAGTATGTAGGCCTGTGTGTATCTATATAGAGGGAGTATGTAGGCCTGTGAGTGTGTGTATCTATATAGAGGGAGTATGTAGGCCTGTGAGTGTATCTATATAGAGGGAGTATGTAGGCCTGTGTGTGTATCTATATAGAGGGAGTATGTAGGCCTGTGTGTGTATCTATATAGAGGGAGTATGTAGGCCTGTGTGTATCTATATAGAGGGAGTATGTAGGCCTGTGAGTGTATCTATATAGAGGGAGTATGTAGGCCTGTGAGTGTATCTATATAGAGGGAGTATGTAGGCCTGTGTGTATCTATATAGAGGGAGTATGTAGGCCTGTGAGTGTGTGTATCTATATAGAGGGAGTATGTAGGCCTGTGAGTGTGTGTATCTATATAGAGGGAGTATGTAGGCCTGTGAGTGTATCTATATAGAGGGAGTATGTAGGCCTGTGTGTATCTATATAGAGGGAGTATGTAGGCCTGTGAGTGTATCTATATAGAGGGAGTATGTAGGCCTGTGTGTATCTATATAGAGGGAGTATGTAGGCCTGTGAGTGTGTGTATCTATATAGAGGGAGTATGTAGGCCTGTGAGTGTATCTATATAGAGGGAGTATGTAGGCCTGTGTGTGTATCTATATAGAGGGAGTATGTAGGCCTGTGTGTGTATCTATATAGAGGGAGTATGTAGGCCTGTGTGTATCTATATAGAGGGAGTATGTAGGCCTGTGAGTGTATCTATATAGAGGGAGTATGTAGGCCTGTGAGTGTATCTATATAGAGGGAGTATGTAGGCCTGTGTGTATCTATATAGAGGGAGTATGTAGGCCTGTGAGTGTGTGTATCTATATAGAGGGAGTATGTAGGCCTGTGAGTGTGTGTATCTATATAGAGGGAGTATGTAGGCCTGTGAGTGTATCTATATAGAGGGAGTATGTAGGCCTGTGTGTATCTATATAGAGGGAGTATGTAGGCCTGTGACTGAGTGTATCTATATAGAGGGAGTATGTAGGCCTGTGTGTGTGTGTGTGTGTGTGTGTGTGTGTGTGTGTGTGTGTGTGTGTGTGTGTGTGTGTGTGTGTGTGTGTGTGTGTGTGTGTGTGTGTGTGTGTGTGTGTGTGTGTGTGTGTGAGAAGGAGAGTGAAATCCCGTTGAGGGGTTATATAAGTAGAGACACTGAATCTGAAAATAAAAGTTTCCACTTGTCTTCCCTCATCCAATAGTGGAGTCACAAAAACAACAGGCCCATTCCCCCAGCTCTGAAGTCCCCCCCCTCCCCTCATCCCCCACCCCCCTCATCCCCCACCCCCCAGTCCAGTTCAGCCTGATCCAGTCTCATGTTCCAGTCCCCTCATCCCCCACCCCCCAGTCCAGTTCAGCCTGATCCAGTCCCATGTTCCAGTCCCCTCATCCCCCACCCCCCAGTCCAGTTCAGCCTGATCCAGTCCCATGTTCCAGTCCCCTCATCCCCCACCCCCCAGTCCAGATCAGCCTGACCCAGTCCCATGTTCCAGTCCCCTCATCCCCCACCCCCCAGTGCAGTTCAGCCTGATCCAGTCCCATGTTCCAGTCCCCTCATCCCCCACCCCCCAGTCCAGTTCAGCCTGATCCAGTCCCATGTTCCAGTCCCCTCATCCCCCACCCCCCAGTCCAGTTCAGCCTGATCCAGTCCCATGTTCCAGTCCCCTCATCCCCCACCCCCCAGTCCAGTTCAGCCTGATCCAGTCCCATGTTCCAGTCCCCTCATCCCCCACCCCCCAGTCCAGATCAGCCTGATCCAGTCCCATGTTCCAGTCCCCTCATCCCCCACCCCCCAGTCCAGATCAGCCTGATCCAGTCCCATGTTCCAGTCCCCTCATCCCCCACCCCCCAGTGCAGTTCAGCCTGATCCAGTCCCATGTTCCAGTCCCCTCATCCCCCACCCCCCAGTCCAGTTCAGCCTGATCCAGTCCCATGTTCCAGTCCCCTCATCCCCCACCCCCCAGTCCAGTTCAGCCTGATCCAGTCCCATGTTCCAGTCCCCTCATCCCCCACCCCCCAGTCCAGTTCAGCCTGATCCAGTCCCATGTTCCAGTCCCCTCATCCCCCACCCCCCAGTCCAGTTCAGCCTGATCCAGTCCCATGTTCCAGTAGCGCCTGTGTTTAGGGTCCGGCCCGGCCGTGCTCTCTCCCTCAAACCGCATGTCCTCATCATTCCGCTGGCAGACGGGGAACTCTACACTTCATTACTTGTGGGTTTTATTGACCTGAGACGTTCCCCTGCCTCTCAAACAGAGGAGAGATTGACTGCCTCGACGTGGCACTCGCTGCGCCTTCGATCATTTGTTCTGTGTGCTGATTGGCCCTTGGAAAACCAAACTGGAGGCCGTAAAGCAGCGGGCCGCGCCGAAGCCCGGTTCTTGGAGCTGATTTATGGTCCTAATCAGATTGAGCGCGGTCGTGACCCCGGGATGGCTGCAGGGGGACATGCACAGTGGTCATAATGATAACAGACTGCTCCTATATACAGGCATGTTTGGCCCAGCCTCTAAGACTCTCGGCCTCTGCCTCGCGGCCTCCTCAGGAGGTTGGCTGCAGCCATCCCCTCCACACACCCTCTTGTCTTGCTGGACGATGGATGGAGCGTGCAGGTCGGAGGGAGAGAGGAGAGAGGGAGGAGGGAGAGAGCTAGTGTGGATTCGAGGAGATGGGGAGGAACCTCTTTTATAGCGTATAACACAGACTTCCAGAAAACACAGAGGGGTTTTCTATGGAAACTGTTTGAGGGCTGGAGGCTGGGGGCGTGAGGCTGGGGGCTGGAGGCTGGGGGCTGGAGGCTGGAGGCTGGTCTCTGCTTGTCATCTCTCTCCTGTGTTGAAGGATCAGACAGAGTGGGACTGGCTCCGTAGCGGTGCAGTCATGTGTGACTGGATGTGTGTCCATCAGAAGCCCAGTGGCCTCTCACACACCCCCCAGAAACCAAAGCTTGGGATTAAAAACGGAGAGTTCTCTGATCAGCACCATGGTGCCTTGACTGGCCGGACAGCTCTCCCTCAGATCCTGACAGGAAAGACAGGCTCCCATCAGAGCGGTATTCCAGAACCCCAGCCTTCCCCAAACCCAACACAGGTTTTTACATTAAGACAGGAATTCGGAAACGGGTGCTGACAATTTAGATCGGGAGTACATGAAAGGTGAAGACTGTGGGAGTGAGTGTGTGTGTTTCCAAATTTTGGGGTTAGTAGTTGTGTGTCTCTAAATGTGTGTGTATGTATTTCTCTCTCTCTGACTGTGTGTGTGTTCTTATCTCTAAATGTGTGTGTGTGTGCGTTCATACAGTTAGTGTTTCATCCCGTCCGCCGCGGGGAGCCACTACCTGTGAGGGGAGGGTGTTTGGTGTGTGATCAACACCATGTGTTGGCACTGTCATGAGATCTGCCGGCTTTACAAAAATGATACGGGACACATATGGCTATGCCATTGTTTGAAATGGACCCTGGTTGAAGATTGTGTGCTGGCGTTACTGTTTAGACGGTGTGTTCGGGAGTAGCCCAGCGGGCGTGGTGCTGGTGGGGGGGGGGGGGGGGGGGGGGGGGGGGGGAGAGAGGACGGGATGGGAGGGACGGGGGGGCTACCAGGAGCAGAGTTCTAAACCCACCACTCTTGATTATTGTCTTTATATCAGAAGCAGATGCAGGGGTGTGTAGGTTTGAAATGGGCTTGGACCTGCTCTAGAATGGGCTTGGACCTGCTCTAGAATGGGTCTGGACCTGGTCTAGAATGGGTCTGGACCTGCTCTAGAATGGGTCTGGACCTGGTCTAGAATGGGTCTGGACCTGCTCTAGAATGGGTCTGGACCTGCTCTAGAATGGGTCTGGACCTGGTCTAGAATGGGTCTGGACCTGGTCTAGAATGGGTCTGGACCTGGTCTAGAATGGGCTTGGACCTGGTCTAGAATGGGTCTGGACCTGGTCTAGAATGGGTCTGGACCTGCTCTAGAATGGGTCTGGACCAGGGCTGAACTGGGTCTGGACTGGTTCTGGACTGGGCCCGAACCAGGTCTAGACCAGGCCCGGACTGGATCTGGACTATGTCTGGACCGGGTCACCACGGCGACAGCGCTGACGCTAGGGTGACCTAAAGGTTTAAGTGTCCAACCAACCCACTCCTAAAACCTGAGTCACTCTCTGACCTTGTTGTCCCGGTAACAGATACCGCAAGGGGATGGAGGTAAAAACTGAAGGTGATAAAGAATACAACGTTAACCTTATTCTGTCCAGGTGCTGCCCAGCCCAGCTCATTAAAGATCCCTGCCAGAGCCAGGGTTAGGGTTACCTCCGCTCCTCGCTGCTGACCAGTCTGGACCAGAAACCAGCTGGGGCTGTTTCAGACCCCTACAGGCAGGCCAGGACTGATGATCGGCTCGACTTGCCACAGCACATCCTAGCTCTCCTTATTTGCGACTTCAAGACTCGTCCATTCAGGGACCTACTTTTAGATCAAACCCGATCTTCAGAGCGATCTCCGAAAACCTCTAATCATACTGTCCGAACGGATCACACGAAATAAACCAAAGCTTTGAAAATCAAATGTAAAAAAGAATGAAAAAAAGTTCACCCTAGCCCTGTACTTTCAGCCAACCCACGTCAAGTTCTCCCTAAAGCCCCGGTCTCACACGGACCTGTGCCACCCCACACTCCTAATTACTGTAAGCGAAACCATAGCGACCTCGTGGCAACGGAAGGGTGTCCGTTTGGACAGGAAAGAATTTATTTGAACGTGACTCTTGTTTCTCAGGGCCAGCCTCCCTGGTGAGGATGTGGAGGGAGGCCGGCTCTGGTTACCCTGTCCCCATCCTCTCTGCCACACGCACCCCCAAACAATGGCCGATTCATCCATCACTCCATCTCTCTCCATCTCTGGCCCCAGAGGAATGAACCCCCCCCCACACACACACACACACAGACACACACAGACACACCCACGCCCTACACATACCAAAACATTCTTCATGCTCGCCACCGAATGAGCACATTGCAACGAGATATAAGAAAGTATCCAATCTAATGAGGCGACGTGGTGACATGTCTGTAGTGAGAAGGGACCGAAGGGGTTAGCCGGGTATGAAGAGTCAACTCCCGTCCTGTCTGAATACCAGGGAGCCAGCTGACTGATACATATCAGGCTCAGGTTACTGCATCACACGGAGCCTTTATCTGGCAGGCCCCGCGGTGGAGCCAAACCCCACCATGAAGACACACACAAACGTACACACACACACACACACACACACCCTAATTCCATTCCAACCCCTTGGTGTAATGACCCCCCCCCTCCCTTCACCACCACCTCCCCATCACACTCCTGTCAGATCACTGTGTGTGTTGGTGTGTGTGTGTGTGTGTGAGAGAGAGAGTATTACAGAGAGAAGGTGTTGAGGGGCCTATTGCCTCCCAGTAGGACTCTCAACTGGTCTTTCCTCTGACTCTCAATGGCTGTCTGTTCCTCTGTCCCATGGTCTCCAGTCTCTCATCACCACCCCATCAATACAACCCCCCCCATTCCCCACAGAGACAGGCCTCTGCTTTGTCAACCCCCTGCGCCCGCACCACACACACTCCACCCTCCAGCCCCCCAGCATGCATAGGGGCCGACAGCTATCTCCCGGCCGCCCCGCTCCCCCTTGCCCCCTAGCCCTGTTCTACCGAAAGCACCCCCTCAATACCAAACCATCAGCACAACACCTTGCTACCCCCCCCTGTATTCAAATCCCAGTTACCGTAATGACGCCCCCCCCCCCCTCCTGTCCCTAGCCCTCTTGACCCACTTAGCGTCCTCAGGACCCAAGCCCCCCTACCCCAGCATACATTCCTGTTCATGGCGAAGTATGTTAATTAGCAGGCCAGGAGAATGTTGTTTTGCTAGTGTTTCTTTCAGTCTGTCTGCTTCTCTCCTGTCCTTTGCCCCCCTTCTCACCCTCCCTCCCTCCCTCCCTCCCTCCCTCCCTCCCTCCCTCCCTCCCTCCCTCCCTCCCTCCCTCCCTCCCTCCCTCCCTCCCTCCCTCCCTCCCTCCCTCCCTCCCTCCCTCCCTCCCTCCCTCCCTCCCTCCCTCCCTCCCTCCCTCCCTCCCTCCCTCTTCTCCAGAAACTCATAACAGGCTTCTTGTTGCCATTGGCAGGGTAAACGGATGCCAACAATGGATGTCAGTTTCAAACTGTCTCAGAGGGTACTGCACAATATGGAGCGGAACTTTTGTAGTCTGTAACAATGTTTTTCAATGTCAAGAAAGTACCAGTACTGTACAGGTACAGTACTGTACAGGTACAGTGAGAGAGTGAGGGAGTCAGGTGGCTGAGCGGTGAGGGAGTCGGGCTAGTAATCTTAAGGTTACCGGTTCGATTCTGGCTGTGCCAAATGACGTTGTGTCCTTGGGCAAGGCACTTCACCCTACTTGCCTCGGGGGAATGTCCCTGTACTTACTGTAAGTCGCTCTGGATAAGAGCGTCTGCTAAATGACTAAATGTAAATGTACTGTACAACACTGTCAGTGGCTGGTTTCCAGCTTTCCTCCAGGCCTCCCTACTGCTGGGTGTTAAACCCATCCAGTCCCTCAGGTGGGATTCAGCGTGTAAATGTGTGAGTGTTGTGTTATGTAAGTGAGAGCCATTTGAACCCCTGCCGCTGTTATCGCCGAGAGGCCTTTGTTGGGTTGTTTGGCTGTCTGTGTGTGTATGGGAGTGAGTGTGTGTAGACGTGTGTGTGTTTGGCTGTGTGAGGTGTGTTTGACACTGCGGGTGTGTGTGTGTGTGTGTGTGTGTACTGTTTGCTCACCCCTCTCATTGCTGTGTGTCAGACCGATGCATGATGTGGGAATGTTGGAAGCTAAACATCAACTCTCACCTGTTTTCTGATTTCCCTTCCTGTCTGCCCACTGACAAAAACTTAATGCCTTTTAACCCTTGTGTTATCTTCGGGTCATTCTGACCCATCAGTCATTGTGACCCACCGTCGTATTGCGACAAATTTACCTCATACAAAAACAAAGTGAAGCATTTTCTTTTAACTGTCGGGCTGTCTCAGACCCCCCACATTGGAATGGTTAAAAGAAAATTATTTTTATTTGTTTTTGTATTGGGTAAAATTGGGTAAACACAATGATGGTTCGTTATGAACCTTTGGGTCATGTGACCCAAAGGTCACATGACCCAAGAGATTTAAGGGTTAAGAGATTCGGTGTGATTGTTTTTGTGACTTTTACTCATTTAATTTCTAGAGACTGCAACAACAGTCCACCATACATGACCTTTTACAGAGAACCACCATACATTTCCTTTTACAGAGCACTACACCCAGATCTTGACCCAGTCCTATTGTAGTCATTACCCAGTCCTGTATGAATGGACCCTGAGACTGTGCCGACCTCCTCTTCTCCTCTCTTGGAGCGCTCCAATCCTCCCCTCCTCTCCCCAGCCCCCCACCAACCATAGAGGAGGAATAACAAAGTCTTCAGACTCTCCGCACTGCAGCTTTCATATGTTATTGTAGACGAATGGGCTCATAAATCTCACTTTCTTTGGCAGATTGAGTCGTACCCAAAAAAGCAAGAAGCGAAGGAACTCCTCTGTGACTTCTTGTTGAGTTCTTTTTCTTTTGATGTTAAGGAGCATGGCAACAAGCACTGGGGTTGGCGATGGGGGCGGGGGGCGGCGGGGGTTGCTGCCTCTGTTTGCCGGGGGGGGGGGGGGGGGGGGGGGGAGGATGAGTATTTGGGGCCAGAGCAAATCGTTTCTTC
This sequence comes from Osmerus mordax, assembly GCF_038355195.1. NCBI lineage: Eukaryota > Metazoa > Chordata > Actinopteri > Osmeriformes > Osmeridae > Osmerus > Osmerus mordax. The sequence goes on from NC_090053.1 coordinate 19,433,564, forward strand.
CGTTCAGAGATGTCTGGTGTGTGTGGTTACTGTGTATGGGCCAGCATGACCTCTGACCTGTGGTCCACATGGTAGCGGAGCGGCCATGCTGGTCAGCCTGCTTCTGTTTTACAACCCTTTTGAAAGTAACGCACCGAGTTTTATAGGGAGCTCCGCAGTTGTTATTATTATTTATGATTAATTTTACACATGTTTAAAGTCCTCCCTCAGGTGGGGGAGAGAGTGGTGTCATCTCCATCTGGATTTGCATTCAGACGCCCCCCCCCCCCCCACCCTAGGACCCGTGGGAGGTGTGGTTTGGGTCTAGAGCTCTACCTCAGTTCCTGACTAACTCTGGTTGTGCTGGCGGAGGGATATATGATAGGCCGGGGTTTGTGGCGAGGCTTGTGTTGTCATGCCGACGGCGGCTATGTCTATTGTTGGTCTTGACAGAGACCGAATTTGGCTGCTGGCTACAATCACACTGTTTTGGATTAAAGTGGTTCTGGTCCAGTCCCCGATACAAATGAGACCTCCAGTAGACACACACACACACACACAAATGAACAAACACACTCATACATACTAACATAAACACACTGTGTGACCTTTTGTGCATCACTAGTTGACATCCATACATCAGCAGAGGATTATTTCAGCAATGTGTTTTGATGTGTTCTGATCAAACATGTTAACCATGTCGCTTGAGGATATGCACCCTTTTTATTGGCTGGCCATCAAAACTAGCAGAACTAGAACAAAGGACCTCATTGGCCGATGTGTGAAAAAATGCAGCTTAAAAAAAACATGTCAGAGAGTCATATTTTATTTGTGTATTCATCCAAGTAAATCTTTACGCTCCGGGAATCAATGTTTACTAATCTCATTTATAAATCTTGAGGTTATCCACAAGTAAAGAGGTACATCTTTTTTTGGTTCGTGCTCAGTGCTAAGAATAAGGCGAGCGGCCTTGCAGCCCCACATAGCGTAGCATGCTAGGGGCATGACGTGCAGCTGACGACTCATCTCCTGCCTGTCTCTGGCTGGCACGGCGTCGCTCGATGGCGCCAGCCCTGAAGCATGTCGTATTCCGGGATGAATATGATTGGTGTTTAGCATACCAGATTAGCGTACTGTACAGCTTGCTGGTGCTTGCCTGTAAGAGCTGGAGTCTACTACAGCCTCCAGATATTTTTCCTCTGTGCTAATTACCCTTGTTGGTTTCCTCCTTATCGCCGGCCCTGCCTCTGTGGGCCTGCATACGTTACGGTAGAGGTCTCCTTCCTCAATGTGGTTACAATTAACGTTGCGATTTCTGTTAGAGACAGAAATGGCTGTCTACCAGGAAGGTACCTAGGCAGAGCTAAAGACTTGTGGGTCAGACGACTGGTCGGGGAGCGTGTGTGCGTGTGTGTGTGTGTGTGTGTGTGTGTGTGGTGGTACGGGCTAGTAGACCCCCTCATGAAAAACATAAATCCAGAAGTTTACGGTATACCTGGAACTTATAAATAACACACATGGCAAAACCACTCAGACTACATGAATTATTTATTTGATTCATAGCATCTGACTTATATGGGAATGCTCCCATGAAACACACAGAACATGGATGTATAGTATAGAACCCAAACAAGATAAATGGAAGCACAGAACTTTACGATTCTTCAGATTTCTTTCCTCTGAGCCTCTGTTGGCTTTCCCGTTTTGTAAGATCTATGCCTCAGCGTTTCGTGCATCGGTTATATACTAGCATGCTCCATTTACTGCAGCCTTCCTGTATAAATCGGAGGCCATCAGAATCAACAGTCTCTCCTGGAGGATTCGGCTGGGATAAGTAGGAAAGGGACAGCTGCTGTGGTGAGGTGTCCTGCAGTCTCCTTCTCTACCAGGGAGGGGGGCTGGAGCCCAGGCACGTCCCAGCAGAGTTTGGGGTCGGAGCCCGCGACCTGGCTCCCGAGGAGGGATGTGTCCTCGTGGCTGCCTGTCAGGGGAGTGCGCTCACACCAGCCGTGCATGTGACACCAATTTACAGGGGACAGTTCTCTGAAACCCAAATCTGTTTGTAGCTTTACTGAAGTGGGGAAGGGAACATTTGGTGTCGCCCGCGCACACACGCACGCACACACACACACACGCACGCACACACACGCGCACACACACACGCACACACACACACGCAAACACACACACGCACACACACACACACACACACACACACGCAAACACACACACACACACTCACACGCGCGCTGGCACACACACGCACACACACACACACACAGAACACACACACACACAGTACACAGAGTTTAATCCGCTATATAAAAGGCTGTGCTCATACTTGAGTCTCAGCCACCCTCGGCACGGCTCCTGGTTTTGTTACTGCCGTAACCGTTGGTTCCCAGGCCTGTTGCCGTGGCGGCGCTCTGTCGTCTCTGGTGTCCCTGCGGTGTGACAAAGAGTTACGGAGGCCAGCAGAATCAGGTGTATGTGTGTGTGTGTGTGTGTGCTCACAAGCCAGGGAAACTCACATGATAGTGAGCCACTGTGCATGTGTATGTGAGAGAGAAATGAGAAAGTGACAAGGAGGGAAAAGTCTCTTAAACTCACCAACCATAAAAGTTGTGAGCGCCAGGGCACAGCCTCGCTGTCCAGACGTGCGGCCCCCCGGCCCCCCCGGCCCCCCCGGGTCCCCCCGGGCCCCCCCCGGCCCCCCAGGGCCCCCCCCGGCCCCCCCCCCGGGTCCCCACGGGCCCCCCCCGGCCCCCCCCGGGCCCCCGCTCCCCTACAAGGACTCTTCCCTCACTTCCCAGCATCTCCTCAGACCGTCACGCTGAGAATGAAGCTTTCATCCCTCATGGCCTACTCTGTTATCACACTCCTGTCATGAGGGAGTCCGCAGGGTTTTCATCTCTGATAAGGGTGTTGCTAAGCTAGCTCTCTGCCGAGTCAGGCACACATGACGGTATAATTATGGGCTGAATAATGACTTGTGTAACATGGCTGAGACACAATTTGAGGAGGTATGGCTCATAAAGTTATACAGACCCAATAGAAGGTGCTTATCATGGGACCCTTGCTCTTGATAGAGTTCGATCTGTCAGAGTGAGGCAGTTTGATAAGATGAGTACTGTAAAGCTTTCACAGGGAGTGTGCTGAATGAGAAATGTTCTTTGGGTTGTGTTGATTGTGGCAGTCCGCTTGTGAAAATGCAAATCAAACTAAGAGCTTGTTGACACACATGGTTTATTCTCTCTGTGGCCGTGGACTGTAAATCATTTAGAAATCTGTCTGGAGCACACATTACCACTAACATCCATGTGTGTACAGTATGTGTGTGTGTGTACAGTGTGTATGTGTGTGTGTGTATTTTGGTTGCTGGTTAGCTGGCAGGGCAATCAGGAAAACCAGCTGTGAGACAGGCAGATAGATAGGCAGGGAGACAGGCAGATAGATAGGCAGGGAGACAGACAGGGAGACAGACAGGGAGACAGGCAGGGGGACAGGCAGGGGAACAGGCAGATAGACAGGCAGGGAGACAGGCAGGGGAACAGGCAGATAGACAGGCAGGGAGACATACAGGGAGACAGACAGGGAGACAGACAGAGAGACAGGCAGGGAGACAGGCAGGGGGACAGGCAGGGAGACAGGCAGGGAGACAGACAGGGAGACAGACAGGGAGACAGACAGGAGAGACAGGCAGGGAGACAGACAGGGAGACAGACAGAGAGACAGGCAGGGAGACAGACAGGGAGACAGGCAGGGGGGACAGACAGAGACAGGCAGGGGGGACAGGGAGTGAGACAGACAGAGAGACAGGCAAAGAGACAGCCAGAGAGACAGCCAGAGAGACAGACAGGGAGACAGACAGAGAGACAGGCAGGGAGACAGGCAGGGGGGACAGACAGAGAGACAGACAGAGAGGACAGGCAGGGGGACAGGGAGTGAGACAGGGAGTGAGACATGCAGGGGACAGGGGAGTGAGACATGCAGGGGGACAGGGAGTGAGACAGGAGTGAGACAGGGAGTGAGACAGACAGAGAGACAGGCAGGGGGACAGGGAGTGAGACATGCAGGGGGACAGGGAGTGAGACATGCAGGGGGACAGGGAGTGAGACATGCAGGGGGACAGGAGGGTGGAGGACAGGGAGTGAGGGACAGACAGAGAGACAGGCAGGGGGACAGGGAGTGAGACATGCAGGGGGACAGGGGAGTGAGACATGCAGGGGGACAGGGAGTGAGACATGCAGCGGGGACAGGGAGTGAGACAGGCAGTGAAACCAGGGCTCTGTCTTGGCAGCGTCCACCTGAGGAGTTCTATAGCAGCAGCCGCCACAGCAGCAGTCAGACCCTCCTGGACATGCAATCTTTTCCACTCTTTATTAGATCTTCTTTCTGAAGTATCGAACAACACGAGTTCATGACATTACGCATGCCTTGGCGCGGGTGGCGTGTGGAGCGATCGAGCACACCGAGGGGCTGTCCAAACAGAACGTGCGGCAGGGAGAGGGAAGGCAACAGAACGTGGAAGCCCACAGCGACCTCATGCTTTGACGGCCACGCCAGAGAAGTGTCTGCAGCTGACGAGAGGCTGTTCCTCATTCGATTACATGTTCCATGTGTGCCTTCCAAGGCTTAGAGCGGGAAGGCTTCCGAGCAGGCCTGATCTTTCTCTCTCTGTAACACACATGCACACACACACACACACACAGACACACACACACTCCTCCAACATACAACTCACCCTGCCAGATGCTTGCCTGAGTGTGTTTGTGTGTTCCTGTGTGTGTGTGTGTGTGTGTGTGTATGCTCTAGGCGAGTCTGCCAACCAGTCAGCTAGTTAGCCAACCAATCTTCTAACCCCAACCCTAACTAGTCTTCTACACTACCACCACATGTGAGATTGTGTGTGTTACGTAACATGTATGGGGATAAAGATCTGTCAACTACCCAGGCTGTATTCATAACCGTTAGTGGTTGTGTATTTGTCAGGATCAAAATTGTATTTTTTTTGTATTCCACTCTTACATGTCTTGTCACTTGTGGTTACATACCTGTACATCATCTGTGTTAATAGTTTTGGTGAAGGCCATGCCAGAAATGAATTTGAAAAGCAAGTGTTCAGTGTGCGTCTGCGTAGGGAGGATGAGGGTGATGAGAGAGGTTCATGTATGAGTGTGTAATTATCAGTGTTAACAAGGGGGTTTTGCTCTCTGTCAGTGACGGCCAGCAGGCCTCACAGTAGAACTGCCCAGGGGATGGGGGGTTAGTCAGCCTACTGGATGAGTCAATTACTCATTCATCGACTCAGCAAATGTCAACCAACACTGCCGTAGCAGCGACTTGCCGCATGTACAGTATACTGACTCACCCCCCTCCCCTCACGAATACAACGGCCACCCAGTTACTGCAGTCAGTCAGCCAGTTACTGCAGTCAGTCACCCAGTTACTGCAGTCAGTCACCCAGTTACTGCAGTCAGTCACCCAGTTACTGCAGTCAGTCAGCCAGTTTACTGCAGTCAGTCACCCAGTTACTGCAGTCAGTCACCCAGTTACTGCAGTCAGTCAGCCAGTTACTGCAGTCAGTCACCCAGTTACTGCAGTCAGTCACCCAGTTACTGCAGTCCGTCAGCCAGTTACTGCAGTCAGTCAGCCAGTTACTGCAGTCAGTCACCCAGTTACTGCAGTCAGTCAGCCAGTTCACCCTGCAGTCAGTCACCCAGTTACTGCAGTCAGTCACCCAGTTACTGCAGTCAGTCAGCCAGTTACTGCAGTCAGTCACCCAGTTACTGCAGTCAGTCACCCAGTTACTGCAGTCAGTCAGCCAGTTACTGCAGTCAGTCACCCCAGTTACTGAAGTCAGTCAGCCAGTTACTGCAGTCAGTCAGCCAGTTACTGCAGTCAGTCACCCAGTTACTGCAGTCAGTCACCCAGTTACTGCAGTCAGTCAGCCAGTTACTGCAGTCAGTCACCCAGTTACTGCAGTCAGTCAGCCAGTTACTGCAGTCAGTCAGCCAGTTACTGCAGTCAGTCACCCAGTTACTGAAGTCAGTCAGCCAGTTACTGCAGTCAGTCAGCCAGTTACTGCAGTCAGTCACCCAGTTACTGCAGTCAGTCACCCAGTTACTGCAGTCAGTCAGCCAGTTACTGCAGTCAGTCACCCAGTTACTGCAGTCAGTCAGCCAGTTACTGCAGTCAGTCACCCAGTTACTGCAGTCAGTCACCCAGTTACTGCAGTCAGTCAGCCAGTTACTGCAGTCAGTCACCCAGTTACTGCAGTCAGTCAGCCAGTTACTGCAGTCAGTCACCAGTTACTGCAGTCAGTCACCCAGTTACTGCAGTCAGTCAGCCAGTTACTGCAGTCAGTCAGCCAGTTACTGCAGTCAGTCACCCAGTTACTGCAGTCAGTCAGCCAGTTACTGCAGTCAGTCAGCCAGTTACTGCAGTCAGTCACCCAGTTACTGCAGTCAGTCACCCAGTTACTGCAGTCAGTCAGCCAGTTACTGCAGTCAGTCAGCCAGTTACTGCAGTCAGTCACCCAGTTACTGCAGTCAGTCAGCCAGTTACTGCAGTCAGTCAGCCAGTTACTGCAGTCAGTCACCCAGTTACTGCAGTCAGTCAGCCAGTTACTGCAGTCAGTCACCCAGTTACTGCAGTCAGTCACCCAGTTACTGCAGTCAGTCAGCCAGTTACTGCAGTCAGTCACCCAGTTACTGCAGTCAGTCACCCAGTTACTGCAGTCAGTCAGCCAGTTACTGCAGTCAGTCACCCAGTTACTGCAGTCAGTCAGCCAGTTACTGCAGTCAGTCACCCAGTTACTGCAGTCAGTCACCCAGTTACTGCAGTCAGTCAGCCAGTTACTGCAGTCAGTCAGCCAGTTACTGCAGTCAGTCACCCAGTTACTGCAGTCAGTCAGCCAGTTACTGCAGTCAGTCAGCCAGTTACTGCAGTCAGTCACCCAGTTACTGCAGTCAGTCAGCCAGTTACTGCAGTCAGTCAGCCAGTTACTGCAGTCAGTCACCCAGTTACTGCAGTCAGTCACCCAGTTACTGCAGTCAGTCAGCCAGTTACTGCAGTCAGTCACCCAGTTACTGCAGTCAGTCACCCAGTTACTGCAGTCAGTCAGCCAGTTACTGCAGTCAGTCACCCAGTTACTGCAGTCAGTCAGCCAGTTACTGCAGTCAGTCACCCAGTTACTGCAGTCAGTCACCCAGTTACTGCAGTCAGTCAGCCAGTTACTGCAGTCAGTCACCCAGTTACTGCAGGTCAGTCACCCAGTTACTGCAGTCAGTCACCCAGTTACTGCAGTCAGTCAGCCAGTTACTGCAGTCAGTCATCCAGTTACTGCAGTCAGTCACCAAGTTACTGCAGTCAGTCACCCAGTTACTGCAGTCAGTCAGCCAGTTACTGCAAGTCAGTCACCCAGTTACTGCAGTCAGTCACCCAGTTACTGCAGTCAGTCAGCCAGGGAAATGGGCAGCCTCCAGGCAGTCAGTCAACCAATCAGCCTACAGGTACCAGGCAGTCAGTCAACCAACCAGCCTACAGGTACCAGGCAGTCAGTCAACCAACCAGCTTACAGGTACCAGGCAGTCAGTCAACCAACCAGCCTACAGGTACCAGGCAGTCAGTCAACCAACCAGCTTACAGGTACCAGGCAGTCAGTCAACCAACCAGCCTACAGGTACCAGGCAGTCAGTCAACCAATCAGCCTACAGGTACCAGGCAGTCAGTCAACCAATCAGCCTACAGGTACCAGGCAGTCAGTCAACCAATCAGCCTACAGGTACCAGGCAGTCAGTCAACCAATCAGCCTACAGGTACCAGGCAGTCAGTCAACCAATCAGCCTACAGGTACCAGGCAGTCAGTCAACCAACCAGCTTACAAGTACCAGGCAGTCAGTCAACCAATCAGCTTACAGGTACCAGGCAGTCAGTCAACCAATCAGCCTACAGGTACCAGGCAGTCAGTCAACCAACCAGCTTACAGGTACCAGGCAGTCAGTCAACCAACCAGCTTACAGGTACCAGGCAGTCAGTCAACCAATCAGCCTACAGGTACCAGGCAGTCAGTCAACCAATCAGCCTACAGGTACCAGGCAGTCAGTCAACCAATCAGCCTACAGGTACCAGGCAGTCAGTCAACCAACCAGCTTACAGGTACCAGGCTAGTGTTTCCAGGTGAATGGGGAGATTCCTCTCAGGTTTGTTGGTCCAGAAAGTGGGGCCGGGAGCCAGAGATGTAACATCAAGCTGTGTGTTTATTGACAACAGGGGAAATACGTATCAGCGGAGCTCAGCACCAGTATAAATCACGACTGTTTCCACTCTCGGTAAACCATTCCATGTTTATCATTCTCCTCTGCTCTATGGGAGACCATCAGCCAGGCCCGTGAGGAACAGACCGGTCTGCAGTCGGGGCTGCAGAAAGCCTGATGGCGCTTTGGGACTGGTTGATCATCAGAGCGTTTTGGTTGGTCAGTTATTTATGATCCCCTACTGACTGGTCTCAGGTGTACTGAGGCTGCTGCAGTCAGCAGATGAGAATCAGGTGCACGGGTCACACAGGTTAGGACACATCTCTGGGGACATTGCTGGAGACTCCCCCCCCCCCCCCCCCCCCCCAAATCCCCCTTTTCCTCCACCGAGCCACGTGCGGGAATCTGACTCTGTGGTTTTAAATGGGAAAGTATATGCTTTGATTACACACCAGAACGCTCAACTCCACTAACGAGTCCAGAAGCGTGCTCTGTTTTCAGATGTTTACATCTTCGAGCTCTGCTGCTGACTCTCCCTGCAACCCCACCACCACCCATACAGCGAATTGGTCCAGGTTTCCTCAGAGCTGTAGTACTGCATGTCCTTTTTACAGGACGGGGGCCTGAGCATTAAGGAGCAGTGCGGTTGGAGTCAGGCAATGGATTGATGCGGTGGCGTGTATGTGCACATGATGTAAAGGTCCTGGCTTGAGAGCATGGAGCCCTGTCAATCCCTAATCCTCAGTGTCACCCAGGGGCTACTGTGTGTGGGGAGGAGGGCTGGATGGATGGGTTGTTGGAGCAGCGGTGCTCATAGTTGGAGAGAGAAAAGGAGGTGTGTGTGTGTGTGCAGTGCGCGCGAGAGATATTTAGAGCGAGGCAGATTTACTGTAAAACTTAGACAGATTACTACTGATACAGATAATTCCTTATCTAAATCCAATGTGAGCTGAAGTAGAGGCTGAGGGGAGGTCGGGAGAGGGAGAGGAAGGAAGAGGAAGAGAGAGGGCGAGAGAAAAGGAGAGAGGA